>NC_053167.1:68168001-68471168 GCF_016835505.1 Polypterus senegalus
TGAAATCCCACTTTTGAATGTCTTAAATACACTGGTTATTTTGTTCTTCACAGAAATCCCATTTATGCACCTTTTGCTAAAATAAAGAAATATGAAAACTAAAATCAAATAAACATGCAGTGTATAAAGTTTCCCCTTTGCTGTATTAAGCTTAGTGACTGTTTCAAATCTCCAAGTTATTCCCATTAAGGCTTGACATAGGGTAGATAAGCTAAAGTGAGACATGTATTGAATGAGGCATATTCCTACCACATACTGTAGCTGGTATTTGGCTATTTGGATTGCTTCCATATGACTGCACAAAACCCAGAGTCTGAAATGTTTAATGGGTTTCTTAGTTTGTCACCATTCCAACATTTACAGCCCACAGAAAAGAATAAAGAATTTTGTCAAGTAACTATTCATAAGCCAAATTCAAGCAGCTCAGGTGGAATTAAAATTACAAAACTATTTTATTCCTTAAAGTCAATGCTTGATTTCATTTTTCAAATATTATTTCTTATCATAAGAATCGTGTTTTATCTACATATGAAATATGCTTTTGACTGAACAGGAAGTAGAGCAGCACTATCAAAATACAAAGGCCCTGAAGAAACCATTTCCATTTTACAAACTAGTAATTGCAATAAATGATGAATGAAATATGATGTTTTGGTTAATGCAATTAGAGGTCTGAACTGTTTAAGGGTAACTGCCATCATTGCAATCGAGGTTTGGCCAGAAGTTACAGGCAGGTGGGCCTAGGTAATGGGTTTGAAGACAACATAATCCTGAAACCAAGAAGCTGAATCTTCTTGTTCTAAAATTACTTTATTATTAAAGCACATTAGTTTTTTTTTTTTTAACTTGTCACATATTTTAAAAGCAATCAATGAAAGATTGATAACATTAAATCTCGAGAAAACAGAACATGTCCAAAATCACTACCTTCAATGATACTCAATAACCACAGCCTTCACCTTGCAAAATGAATACCAATATACTGAGTGGGACAACATCACACAAGCAGTCACTGAAAGGCACAGTACTGTGAGAAGACAGCAGGTGGAATGGCTCACAAATCTTGCATATTTTCAAAGCACAAAGTTTACAAAAGCAACAGAAATAGTCACACATTCTGTATAATGAATACTAGAATAGGAATTACCGATTACATAAAAATAAATACATTAACTAATTGCTCATTTGCAGAGTTTGTGTTCTCAAATTATTCATCAAATTACTTACTGATAATTTTTCCGGTTAAGGAGAACTTTTTTTTCAGCATCCCATAATGCTTTGCAATGCTAGTGCAACATCCCCTGGAGGTGAAACAGCCAACACTGGATGGGACCACGATACACACACATATACAATGCTGATCATTTACATTACAGACTGGTTACAAAGCGTTCATTTCTCTCACTACGTTTCTCTCCTAATTATAATTTAATTTAATAAGGATCTAGACCAGATTTCTAACACTATTTATCCACAAAATGAAGCTGTTATTATTGATATGTTAGTAAATTGAAGCTCACTTTCAAACATGTAAATGGAACATGCTAGCCTGTTATCTTGCTAAAACCAATAAGACAGTCAGTTTTGTATTCAAATGGAAATGTATATTATTTAATGCATTTTTTGACTGCAACTTAACATAACTAAACAGAGATAGAAAAGCCATACTTGAATGTCTTAGGTAAAAATTTGTGTGTGCTCTTGTTTTTTATAAACTGTTTATTTCTGAATTTTTTGAAAAGATAAAAAATATATTTACTTGGATTGTGAAATTTCTTTTGTTATATCTCATACACATTGCTTGAACCTGTGCCATGTATAATAAGTAGAAGTACAATTTTGTAAACATCAAAGAAATGCAACTATAAGATTGTTTGTCAGGATGTAGGGAAGAAGATTAATGCTATTCTCATGTTGTCTTTTTGTAATTCTTTCTTGTTCCATGAGTTTCGCAAAATCAAGTTTCATAAATCTTGTGTTAAGGCAATAAAATCAAGTAATAATTAATAATTATTAAAGAAAACATAACTTATAATTATATAAGAAAGTTCTTAAATTTAGTGTTTAGATATACAGTATAGCTAGATAAAGTATTCTTTCAATTACTTCTTTAACTATTAAAAATACAATATTCATGTGCTTCTATAATAGAACATCAATATTAAGACATTGGTAAAAATGTGAGGTACTTGAAAAACAATTTGTCATAGAATCTAGAATGAGGTTTTTTCAGGCACTGCTTTGAACAGCAATCATATGTATAATGCTGTGAAATTAAAGAAATTTATAGATCAAGGTGATTAAAATATATTCATATAAATATGAAAAAAAGAAATGAACTGACTTAAGGATTACACAAATGTGATTGTTTTCTGAAACATTGTATTATTACGTGTCTTTTCTGAGTATTGTATTTGTAATATCCAAAATAGTGATACAGTAATTCAATGTTATAAAGTCTTTTGAGAAATGAATTGATGACTTAAAGAAACTGTTTTCTTAAAAGTTAGCATATATTCTGAGTAAAAATTATAAAAAGGGCATGGTTTTCAGGATACCTTGCTTTACTGATAAGAACAACTGCATTTCTGATGTTATAAACATTTACTTACCCTTCCCTCTGAGTCTTCAGGAAATTCTGTTTAGTGCTGATTAAGGATGTACAATGAAACCAATTAAAAGTTCAAACAGGCCTAAAGTCAAACTGGGAAGGCAGAAAGACTGAAGGTCAAATCACAGCATAAACCACAAAGTCAAAAACTATCTAAAATTCATTTCTCCATATAAATTTTGCAAGGGTTATTTGAGAGTCAATCCTGAATCCTGGACAATGGTGTCTCTGAGCTGCTAATTTAAATATTTGCAACATAAAGGACTTTACTGCACGTGCCTCTGCAATCCCATTCCAGATAGTAAAATCTCATGAGAATACTACAAACACAAAATGGTGCTGGGGTGACATCAAAGAACTGACAAATAGTAATAACAGTGTTTTTTGTTAAAAATAAAAAAAATGATGTGCCCATCTTAATTTCTGTGATGCAAGATTTACAATATTATAAACCAACTTGAAAAAGGGTAATATCTCTTCCAAACTTTTGAAAATGTCAGACTTATTTTTGCTAAAAATTGAAGGAGAGCAATTAATAATGTACAGAGGGTTACTGGGTAGGAATAAAAATAGTTTTGTCAAAAAACAACCTTTGACCCTGCTTCAGTCTTTGCATTAATGCATGCAGGAAGTTGTTTCGATATTAGTTTGTGTTGTGCAAGAGGTAATGTGCATTGGAGGAAAAATTCTGTTTTTCCTAACCCATTAACAGCTGTGTTTGGTGTTCTTCCAGATGGGTTTTAACGCGGAGAAGGACAAACAATCTGTAATTGCCTTCACTACACTATTGGCATGTAGACTTTTTTTGCTAAACTGGAAGAATCCTAACTCTCCTCTTTTAAATCAGTGCGTAACTGATGTTTTATACTATTTGAAATTGGAATACATCAAATTCTCAGTTAGAGGATCAGTGCAGAACATTTTCAAAACCAGGCAGGATGTAATCAATAATATTTTAGAATAAGCTCTTAAAGCACTGAGGATGGAATGGTTACAATAAAATCAATAAAATTAAAAAAAAACTGTTTTAAATAACTTATATCTGCTAGTATAAGGTGGTCCAGATCTAATTATGCAATTTTCATCACACTATAGCTTATTAAGTTTATTACATAGAAAATCACCTGAAAAATCCTGGACCATCGAGAAGTGTGTGAACTGACGACATGAAGAATCGTCTTTGCGCCGAACTAGAATCATCCCGGCATAAATCAAAGTCATCCAGACGATATGGACCTGCATAATTAGATCTGGACCACCCTGTATATTGTTAGTAGCCAACAAAAAATGCACTTTAGTTTGTTATTTGCATTTGATCCGTCACTGATTACTTTATAAAAATAAAAAATATGAATGACAAACAAAAAACCTTAAAAGGTCAATATTTGTGCAGGAGGTGTATTTGCTAAAGAAATGTAAAACAATTGTTCATAACAAACATATCTTCGTTGAATAAAGATGCTAATTAACCATTTTTATGTAAAAGGTTCCTTGGATGCATTATATACACAAATGTATGGCATGATTAGTAATTGAAGACCTTTGTCCAATGTTAAAAAAGTAGTTTCTGTTCAGTCAATTAAGTGACATCGTTTTTTATGTTTAGTATTGAATAGTGACACAAAAGTGCATTTTTGTGGTGATTGCAAAAAACAATGTTTTGTAAAAGCTATAGAAAGCAAGTAATTTTAAAGTTAAATATGTAGTGTTGTTTATCTGTTAAAAACATTCATTTATGACTACAGTGAGTGTGGCAGGGATAAATTTAATGTTATTTACATAATACCCATAATTTAAAAGCCATGATTAAGGTGCTTTTCAAGTAAAAGAAAAAAAAGCAGATATATTTATATATAAGAAAGAGCTCCTTATTTATTGAGTCTAATTGAAAACCTCCAAAGGTCAGAATACTGCAGTGAATAAATGGCAAAAGTATAAGAAGTCAGTCATCTGGAAACAGTTTATGAGCTGGTTATCCAGTTGAATTTAAATCTACTGAGCCTTGACAACAAATATTTATATGCATTTTAATGCAGATTGCCTGTTATTTTGGGAATTAAAGCTCAGTACTTTCTCATTAGTGCCATTTATCTCGTTAAGATAAGTATCTGCATCTTTATTTGTCTAATTATCTGTGACTTCAAACATAACTTAAATAAGAGTGGCAATTTTGATACTAAACATGTGGATGCACATTTAGAGCTTGCATGTTTTTGTTTAGCTGAATCATTTTATATTTCTTAGGAGGTGAAGAAAGTCAGGTTTATTTGTTTGAAGTTTAGAATACGTAAACACACATTTATAAATAAAGATTGACCTTTTGGTGCATTATGATTCCAATATTTAGATAGTCTTTGAATATTACATCATATTTGATTTCTAATATTATAATCTTATTGTATTCACTAGGCTAGGCTTTCATTCTTAGTAAGCTATTGATTAACATGCATCCATCTTAGCCTTTTCACTTATTTTTCAAGATACTGTAAAATTAATATTTGGTTTGTATTATGAATGATTGTGGAATATATCTATGTCACTCAGACAGCATCTTGATATAGTGAACCATACTCTATTTGTCACTAGTGACACTTTAATACTAGGCACTCAAATAATGAAATAAAGCATACAACCAGTAAGTATTGATCGATTCCATTCTAGTTCTTGATGTGAATGAATCATTACCCTGTGAAGTCAAAACAGGTTTCAGTAGGCTGGCATGTTTGAGTCTAAAAGTTTTGGTATTCTGACAGAGCTTGATTATGTTTTTAGGAGCCAGGTGCCCTTTTAGTTATCCCATTCAGACTTGTCAGTTGTGCTGTACTTTGTGTGCTCTGTGAATGTTGTGAAAAGAAACTTACCAAGTGAAATGCTATGCATGCTGTTGGCACTGCATGTTGGAATTCTGATATATTTATTATGGATATTTTACATTAGTGCATTTCAGTCTCATGTTTCTATAAAATGTCAACCTACTGTCCACCTCCAGCTAAGCCATTCAGAACTTTCACATTTTAAACACATTTTTAAAAGTAAAACATTTTGGTCTCTTTGGCCAAATGACAAAGAAAAAAATGGTAGTCTATTTTTGCAAGTATGGCATGCAGATTTTTCAACCAGTAGGTTTACATTAAAATTCACAAACCTTTAGAGGAGAAAAATAATTAGTGCCAGCATCGTTCTTGTTGGCATACAGTATATACTAATGAGTATTACTTACCTAGCACAGTGGTTTTATGTCTGAAAGAGGGCTCCTGAATTTCAAATATTTTAGGCAAAGAGTTGCACAAATGCAAAAACCTTGCAATTGTTTCACAGTGCACACGTCAGATTTTTTTTAAGCACCAGTGCAAACATAAGTTACAATCCAGCGTGTGATTTTTTAGCATTGAGGGATCTGCAATCACCTTGCTCAAAACTTGTGCTCATAATTCAACACTTTGGTTTGTCTATGATTATTACTAAGAGTGAGGTTCAGAACTTAGCAGTCAATAAACTTCTCAGCTTGCATTTTGTTGATTCACAAAGAGGCATTTCAGTCACATTGAACTATTAAGGTGTCAGTCAAGCAGAAGCACCTATAGAGCTATAAAACTAAATTAAATTAAACCCTAGGGTAAAAGTTCCAGTATTTCACTGTCCTGCATTTTAGAAATCCCTGGGCACTCAATCTAAGTTTCCTCTTTTTTATCTACATATACTGATTTTAACATGCCACCTGCAACCTTTAGCACAAACAAGATTCTGTAATTAACAGAGTGAACATGTATTTGAAAAAAGAGATGCATTTTTTTTTAGAAATGGTGAGTTTTTCATAGTCATACATACTCATACGAGTTATTCTGGATGGAATAATATAATAATGTTATAATTTATATTTTTCCAGTTCATCCTCTTGAAATGTATTATACTTGCATCAGATGTATTGCACTATATTTGCATTTTGAGATCCCAGTAAAAAAAACCCACTCATTGTATTAAAGTTTTTTTTAATTTTTTTCTTGATTTTGCTGTAATCCACCAGTTGTGCTACAGGAGTAAAAAAAAAGACATTTGCACCAATGAAGAGGAGAAAAAAAGCCATCAGGTTGCTCAGGAGCCACAAATGGTTAATCTGTTCACATCCCCTTATTCAATTAAATGATGAGATCATTTGAACAATTTTACAAAATACATGGAACATGCTCCAAAAGGGTTAAAAACTTGAATGTTGTACAACAGTAATAAAAAGTATGGTTATTTTCCAATTATAAAATGCCATTCAGATAGGTGAAAGATATTTCTGAGGTTGTAGATTGTGTTCTTATGTATGTTTTCAACTCACCTCTTTAATTTCAAGTATTAATAAAATGTTTATTTCAGACTTAACTGAGTTGTCATAATCAATCAACTTTTCCATGATATGCTCTAGGGATGCTCCAATTGATTGGCCGCCAATCGAGACCGGCTAATTTAAAAAAAAAAAAAGACTTGATCAGTGATGGGTAAAAAGGCCTATCACAAAAAGCAATATCTTCAACCCCTTTTTTGCTAAGCTTTACAGTAATTTATTTGCAGTGCTCCTTTATGCAAGGTATTATGGTAGTATTTTTTTTCTTTTTTTTTCTTTTGCAGCAAATCTGTAAAAAAAGCAGCAAATGGAAGCTTGTATCAGTGAAGGAGAGGCTATTGGTATAGTAGCCATTACATTAAAGAAAGTGTGGTAATATACTGAAAAAAAAAAGTAATCAGAGAAGTCGTCCTGTGCAACTAGACAAGTGGCAGGAAGGGTACTTTAATGAAATAATTTAAAGGACAAAATTAAAAGGGACACTGCTTGAGTTTGGACAGTTAGCTTGTTTTATGTGCAGGAACTTCCATTTTCAACTGGAAAAAGAAAGGATCAAGACAAATTTGAAATTGTTGCTTTGTAAGCAATAGGCTTTTTTAAAGAATAAGGCCGTGTTTATTCTTTGTTACTGTATGTCATACAGCATAAGATTTGGTAAGTATAAATAATGATAATCCATATTTTATAATTATTACTCAAGAATTATGAATATCTAGTTGATACACTGAAGAAAAAAAAGGCACGCCTGAGTAAATATAGTAAGAGTATATTTTAAAAGCAAAACGCTGTAGTGCAAATAATGAACTCGGGCTGTAAAATAACCAAGCTGTCTGCTGAGGTTACTCTTGAGCATGCAACATACAGTTGGCCATGTGAGAAGAAACCACGTGGTAGGTGCGCGGACGGTAGACGTGCAGTAAAAGGAAGGGGAACCGGGGCCAACCCTTGTGTTTCACTGCCATGAAACAAATCCTCTGTTAACGGAAATAAGGATTGATACCGCCAAAAGGGGGATTCAATCCTGAAAGTTCCTTACGGCATAATGGTGAGAACCACCAAAACGAAGACGTTATTTTCGAAAGTTCGTTATGGGGCACGGCGCGAAATGAAACTTACTTAACATTTGTAAGTACAGTATAAAGGATGAGCTTGGGAAATTTGGGCTTCCTATGTATATTGAAGTTGCAGAAATAGTGAGGAGGGGTTTCCCCAATCTATATATACAGTTTAGAGGGTACACCCGTTTCCCTCCCTTGGGTGTTGCAATAGGACATAAAACATACCTTCCATAGGACATAAGATTTCTATTTTTCTATTTTTATGCAGGAGATTTGTGTAAAATGTTTTTAAAGGGATAAAGAAAAAAAAATTTGGAATCAGAATCATCCAATTAAGTAACACGAAATCAGTTATCGGCATTGGCCTTAAAAAACCTGATTAGAACATCCCTAATATGCTCATTACAATTTCTTATCTAGAAAAATATTTTTTTGGAGTATGTGAAAATGTCTTTGTGCCTGTGGCACCACAGCTTGTTTTCAGGTTGTCCCTTTGACCCTGCAGCATTCTTGCTATTCCTTTTCTCAAGTGTGCATGTGTGCAGCCTGAACCTTTCAGTTTCACCTTGGGGCTTGAAGGATAGAGCCCAAATTTTAAGCAACCCATTAATTCATTCCTTATGGCACAACTTTACAAGATGCATGTGTTCATACATCTTGGCATTTTAGAGTAGCCATCATCATTGTAATAAAATACAGCAATTACTTGTGTACAATATGATTTAGCACTTTGCCCATTGACCAGATACTGGAAATTTGTGAATCTGTTTTTGTGTATCATTTTCAGTGTTGAGTATTTGATGTTGATGTAGAGATATCTTTAAATACTATACTTTGGTAGATATAATGTACGACAATATGTTGATAGACCTTCATTTTGTGTGTATTCGTATGGCATTGTTTTATTATTACAAGTGTGGATAGTCTAATACATTACAAAATGCAGCGTCTCTCCCTGGTTCACTCACATAAGGTTTATTGGAGACTACCTCTTTCCTCAGTCACCCCCCACTACCACAGGCACTACACCTATCCCCTCATGTCTCTTTCTTCTTGTCCATCCAATGTCTGCACATTCATACCTCAGCATCATACCTCTCACTTGGAATTAGAGGCAGCTCCACCTGCACTTACTTTCTTCAATCTAGTGAGCTGATCCAAGCCGGGGTCTTTCCCAAGATCACCAGTGGCCACACACCCAGGCTAATAGATTAAAGCCAAGGAGTGCATCTTGAAAAGGTCTGCTATTTGACTGCTGGATTATCTCTCTTTCTCTCACTCAGTTATCCTCTTTGATACTCGCACACATGCTCTGCATTACCTCTCAGGATAGTGCTGTTCCTTCTGACAGAGTTTCTGTCCTACTTCTGTGGAGTCCCATTAGAAATGTCATGCCAAAAAAGTAGAGGGTCCAGTATTGTATTTTTAAATATATTTTTGCATTTACCTGTTAAATGTGTATTGGCTCACTATCATCTGGAAAGGATAAAGTTTTATACTTTGCAAATAATTCATCAAAGCAGTTTAATTACATTTATGTTGGTTATATAGTGCATTATTCTTATACAGTGGTACCTCTGGTCATGACAGTAATTTGTTCCAAAACTTTGGACGCGACTCGATTTAGTCACAACCCAAACGTAATTTTCCCATAAGATTGTAGGTAAATACAATTAATCTGTTCCAGACAAACTGTATGTAAATATATATTTTTTTAAGCACAAAAATAGTTAATTATACCGTAGAATGCACAATGTAATAGTAAACTAAAAGTGAAATCATTGAATAACACTGAGAAAACCTTGAACAACAGAGAAAACTAACATTGTAAGAGTTTGCACTTCTTATGAGTTTTAAGCACAGGGAAAAAAAATTAAATGTCACTTCTCTTGCGAAACTTTTCAAACCATCCTGTACTGGTTTTATATTCTTCACCGTTGCCACTTGAAGAAGGATTTTTTTTCAGCAAATCACCATGAATCTTCCTGGCTTTCTTGCATATGATCACCTCGCTTACGTTATCCCCTGCAAGTTGCTTCTCGTTCAACCACACTAGCAACAGTTTTTCCACCTCTTCCAGCACTCAAGGCCTCTGCTTGGTTAACATTGTAACTCATTTTGCAACATTAGCTGCTTTGTTAGGCCCTGTATACGCAAACAAAAGAAAATGGAAAACAAAGAATGGGAGATCATTGGCGTGTACAAAGGCGCATAGTGAAACTGGCTGCCAGTGTTTTTGTTTGCCACCAGAGCTTTTGGTTGTGAACAGATACAAAATTTTGGCAAACTTTTGGATCATAACCTGATTTGTATGTGTTCAGAAACGTTTGTGACCAGAGGTTCTACTGTATATCAAACTTTGCTTTTTGAGTAGGCATTTTATATTCAGATTTTAAGAAATTACAAAATGAATGTTACTAATTTACTCTAACTGTAAACAGCAAAAAAAAAGAAACAAAGAAAGAATTTTTAAACACTGTAAATAACAGAAATTCATGCATTAAATGACAAAGGTTATGAGGAAAGCCCATTTACTTTATATTTATGATAAATAATCATACAGTAGACCCTGGATAAATGCACCTTATTTTTCTTTCTTTATAGAATTTGGGAATAAAGAAAAATGTTGCAGACTGTTTACTCACTTTCACAGATTGAAATATCATTTATATTTTTGTTCATAAAACTTTCTTGTTGATACACTCTGCAGAAGTGCTTTATCTTACTGCCTGAACTAAAACTCTGAGGGTTTCATAGTCAAGCAATGATTCATTTATTCTTCTGAGCGGATTTTATGTATGAGGTACTTAAAGTTGTTTTACATCCTTATGCCATTCTATCTACATCATCACACTGATTCATCCACAAATGAGAAATCTGTTCAGATAGTCACCATAGGAGAAAGGAGTACTATTTTGCTGCCTGTGCTTTGGAAATATGAAAGATGAGTTCCAGGCTTTGTTAACCTTTACTGCAGAACATCCTATAATGTTATGATCAGCAGAAATGATGAGAAATAAATAGATGTTGGCTTCACCTACTGTTTAGGAGTCAGATGCTTTTTTCAGTCCTCACACTAAAGATGTATTTTATTTTAGCTCCAGGCACTAAAATTCAAGTGTGACTCCATAATTCACTTCATAGCCTTGCTTTAAAGAAAGATGGAGATTTACTGGATTGGCAGGGATTTCTACAGCAAGAAACTGAATAAAATTTTAGAATTTTTTTTTTTAACACTTATCCTAAGGATAATTTATATAAAATTATTCTCAATCATATGGTTTAACTCAGTTGCAAAATTTGCAAGTCAGCCTTTTAATATTATATGATGTAATCAAAATAAAACATCTGACAAAGTAAGACTAAAAGATTATTCAAAATGCAAAGTGACTACAACTACATAAAATTTCTTGAATACTGATCTACTATATATTTCATCCATGAAACTGGTTCAGAATAAAAGTGTTAGGGTCTATCCCATTGGCTCTGGATACAAGACAGGAGACAGTTTCTGTACAGGGTGCCTTTCCATCATAGAACACAATCACAAATACACCCTGTCACACATGCATGTCTGGTGATCACCTTCTTTGGTCTGGTGAGGTAAGCAGTTCCACAAAAGTAAGAGCACTCCGCAGCCAAGAAAAGATTCCCAAGGATGACGCCTGACACCGACCTGCCAACCAGAGAAAGCTACAGTGGCTACAGCCACAGCCCTATAAAGCTAGCTCATTCCTGGATGGTGGCTCTAGATACCCAAATGACATTTGTGAAAGACATAGCTCCCTAACGCTTGCCCTTGTGATCGACTCATGCTATGTTTTTGTTTGTCATTTGTCGGTGTTCCTTTTTGTTCATATTAAAAGGGGTTATCAGGGTAGTGTTCCAACTTTTCCTTGGCATTTCAGTTTGTTTGCTTTCCCAGCTGCTATTATATCCCATACTAGGACTTTTGAGATGTTAGACATGTCTTTTGAGATGTAGGAGGAAAAACAGATACTTAGCTTAAACACAAGCAAGCATAACAACAGTGTGCAAATTTCACAAAAGTGGAGCTCAGGAAGTGATCTGAATCAATAACTTTTGATGGAGCTGTTATGTGACAATGAAAAACACTGTGCTACTTTACTATACAACAGAAAGAAAACATGCAAGATTTTTGGAAATTACAAAATATTTAGTTCATGAAAGAATATTGTGATTAATGCACTATAGTGGAACACTCTGTGCATCCCTTTGTGTGTTTGCTCTTATTTTTCTTTTTAAAACACAGTTATCATCACTGGTCAGTCAATAAGTCTTTAATTTAATTTTATAAAATATGTCTGAATGTTTTCTCATTTTAATTGTTATAACCTATACAATCCAATTTTCACACTATCTGTACAGGAAGTCACACGTGTATGGCCAGCTAAGACCCTGGTAGAAATATGACTAGTTTCAAGTAAGGTCCTTTTTAGCTGATACAGTCCTTGAAGAATTCAAAGCTATAAAAGCAGAAATCAAGGAAACAGAGGTGGCCTAACTTAGACTGAGGAGGAGATGTTTTAAACCCCTGCTGTGAGAAATAGACATTCATTTTGTAATAAAGGATACAGGCTGGCATTTGCATATACACTAAATTAGGCCATTTATACTGTCACTAAGTAGGTTTTAGCACAGTATGGTGCCTGCCAGTCCCAATCCAATGGAGTCATGCTCTTTACATGACTCTTTAAGATATCTCGCTGTTCTTAGAAGGACAGCTTGCTTCAGCGTCACTAGTTGGAAACTGTGGAACTGTGGCAGACTTGCTTTTTCTAAAACAGCTGGAACTGAAGTTGATGATTTGAATAACAGAATGCATCCTCTTACTGTTGGTGACTCATTGCTAATATCATACCCATGTATTGGGGCTATTTAGTAATAATGTATTTGATGTGTGTGCTGAGTGTGTGTTATTTCCATCATCCCGTTTACTGTTTGTTATGTGTATGTCGGGACTTCGCCTATGAATATCAGGCTTTGTGTTTGAAGTGGCAGTTGAAGAAGCGGTGGTCTGATGCATCCTTAATGCCTGTAACCCGCGGTTAGCTGGGGGTCTCAGGAGGGTTATGAGTTGGTGGAAGACCTGGTGAAGGCTCGCAAGTGGAACGGGACTGGGGAAACTCAAAAATGTACTGGAACAAAGTGCAAGCCAGTACACGAGAAACCCAGCCCCTTAAACCCCAGCGAGCCAAACCTTGCCAGTAGGAAGCCGATGTTGCAATCATGCAAGCGAGTATGTCCCTCCTGATCATCCCAGTGAAGCTGCGGGGGTGGCAGGTGGATGCGGTGGTGGATACATGGAGCCATCACACCCTAAAACGTTCTAGTATTTGGAAGAGGATTAGCCGACCGTCAGACAATTTAACATCTGCCCTGTCTGTCTGATTTGTATTGGCAGATGGGAGTGAACACAGGGCCCTGGGCAAAGTCCCCTTGAGGTACAGTGTACTCTCCACCACCTGGGAGATGAAAACCCATATCCTGGATGACAAGGCACTTGTCTGTCCCATTACTCCTTGGGCTGGATTCTTTGACCACCATAAGGATGACCATCCATCTCAGTCCCAGGGGGTATACGGTGCCGGGGGAAGGGGTATGCAAATTCATTAATACATCAAAAGAAGATTTGGGTTCAGAATTCATTGGTTTCCATGCAGCAGTGAGGAGCAAGTACTTCAGTGGCAGCCCATGTGGGGGAACAGCCCGAAGAGGTGAGGCTGGTGCTGAAGAAATGGGCCGAGGTGTGGACTGAAAAATTAGGAGTCACCCGTGGGGTTACCTACTTGATCCACATCTCGGACGAAATTCCAGTAAGGCACTGAGCCTACCACGTTTCTTCACTAAAGAAGGGCATAATTAAAGAACATCTGAATCGAATGCTTACCGAGGGAATAATCAAGCCTTCTTCCTCCTCCTGGGCATCCCCTGTAGTCCTTGTGAAGAAAACTGATGGCACCTATCATTTCTGTGTGGACTACAGGGGGCTTAACGGTAAGACAAGCCTGGATGCATATCCCATGCCCCTGGCTCATGAGATTCTGGGGACACTTCATGGAGCTGCAGTTTTCAGCACACTGGACCTCCGCAATGGCTACTGGCAGGTGCCAGTGGACGAGGTTAGTAAGAAGAAGATGGCAGTCATCACCCCTGAAGACTTGTTCCAATTCAAAGTCATGTCTTTTGGGCCTAAAAATGCTTGGGCCACCTTCCAGCGGCTCATGGAATAAGTACTGAGGGGATTGATAGGCAAGATCTGCTTTGTTTATATTGATGACATCATTGTTTACTCCCCTTCTATTAAAGAACATCTCCAGGACTTGGACACCATCTTCTAACGATTTCATCAAGCGCACCTCATGCTTAACACGAAGAAATGTACCTTCATTCAACCCCACATCCGCTACCTGGGGCACATTCTGAATTTTTCGACAGCTGAAAAGTAATGTGTGGCTGTTGTGTGGGCTGTGGAAAAATGGAGACACTATCTGGAGGGGGTTGAGTTTGAAGGGTACACAGACGATCACGCTCTGCCCTAGGTATTTAATCATGCGAAGACCTCCTCTCATCTAACCAGGTGGGTACTCCCCCTCCAGAACTTTACTTTCAAGGTGACCTATCGGAAGGGCTGTAGCAATATTGTGCCTGATGCTCTATCCAGGGCGTCAGAACCACCAGGGATGGTGTGTTTGGCAAAGGCAAAGAAGATGGTCCTCCCTCTACCAAGAAGCCTTCAAGACCTGGCTCAAACACAAGCCACCAGTCCATTCTGCCAGAACATCAGGGAGAGACTGGAGCAGCAGCGCACCGACCGGGTACACTTTGTGGACCTCCAGGGGGTTCTGTACAGGACCACTCCATACTCCATTGGGGGTCTACAACACCAACTAGTGGGCCCAGAAGGGCTCATCCCCGACTTCCTAAGCTATTATCACGACAGTTCTTTAGGTGGTCACCTTGGAAGATCAAAAACTTTGTTGAAGATCCTGGGGGTTGCGTGGTGGCTTTCTGTCCGGAAAGACGTTTGCCACCACGTGAATAAGTGCTTAACCTGCGAGCAGATCAAAAACCCACCTGGTAAACCAGCAGGATTTTTAAAATAGACAATCGCTGATGGATCGTGGGAGACTTTGAGAGTCGACCAGATGGGGCCATTTTCTGTTACCAGCTTGAGGAAGACTGATGGTGGTAATTGATTATTATTCGAAGTGGGTGGAGCTGTTTGCAGTAACAGATGCCAAGACCAACAAAATATGCTCCACCCTGAAGAACGAAATATTCACCCGCTGGGGGGTGCCAAAGAACATTGTTTCAGACTGGGGTCTGCAGTTCACAAGTTCTGTTATTGGATGAACTTTATACAGCCTGGGGAGTGAAGAAAAGCCTGACAACTGCTTACCATCCACATGCCAACATGACAGAGCGAGTGAACATTAGAACATTAGAAAACATCAATTCAAGTTTTGAAACCGGACCCTGAAGAGCATAATAGCCTCCTATGTGGGTGAACGCCATCAGGATTGGGATAAATGGCTCTCCGAGCTCTGGTTTTCCCTGAACACCGCTGTGCATTAAGCTACAGGTGAGACACCTGCTTTGGTTGTGCTGGGCAGACAGCTGGGGCCCGCTTGACTGATACCTTCCCAGAGCCCCTGTCCAGAAACCAACAGCTATAATATACTGTATATACACATATATATATATATATACATACATATATATACAAAAATATATATACATACTGTATAATTATATATATATACACACATATATACACACACACACATATATATACACATATATACTGTACATACTGTATATACATATACACACATATATATATACACACACACATAAATATATATATATATACACACACACATATATATACTATGTTGGGCCGTTCATAAATATATACGTTGGTCGAGATATATATATTGGTTGATATACATTGGTTTAGTTATATATATTGGTTTAAATAGATTGGTTTAGATATATACATTGGTTCAGATACATCTGTTCAGATATATTTATTGGTTCAGATAGATCCGTTCAGCTATATACATAGGTTGGGATTTACGGGCAGGCACAACGCGACCACCCAAGTTTAGCATCTCCCTTTCGCTTCATCATTGCTTCAACACTGTTGTCGTTATTGTGCATATTTTATACAAGTAGCATATGCCTGTCTGTCTCGTTTTGTTTCGCAAGCCGTCTTGGTTGGGGGTCCTCGATTTCAAAGCACTTTTTTTCCTTTCATTATTTAAAACACTCACACAGATACACGCCTCATCGCTCCGCTCAGTCCTGCCCTGATTCAATGCACCCGCCTCTCTTGTTCCCTCTTGTCCCTCCCATGACAGATTCTTCTCAAAAGCCGAGATACCGGAAAGCATTGATCTCAACCGTAGTATGTTCCATTTTTTCACTTCATAGGACGCTGGTTTATCATTGACCTAAAGCCGCCCGGTGATTTTTTTATTCCTTATTGGCAGCATTTCATTAAAGGGCGATCTGTTTCATCAAGGGCATTAGTCCTGTTTGGTGAAGGGATGTTATGGAGGAAAACACTGGAATAGTGCTGTTTCTTCTGAATGTTTATCAGTGATAAACATGCACACTGATAAACATATACACACACATATATATTTATATACACTAGCAAAATACCCGCGCTTTGCAGTGGCGAAGTACTGCCTTAAAATTTTTAATAAGAAGAAAATTAAACCTTTTTAAACTGAGGGAAAATATACCAATGATTATTTGTTAAGGATCTCTTTGTATACCACATTGTGAGTTCGGCCCTTCGGTTGTAATATGACCAAGCTGTGCGCTGAGCTTACTCTTGAGCATGCAACGTACAGTTGGCCATGTGAACAGTAATCTTGTTTCAAATCTCACAGCTTGGATTGCTGCTGTCGGTTTGAGTTTCATGGTTTGTTTCAATTACGACAGTATTTGTAGGACTTGTGTTGAAGAGGCATTCGGCATCTGTCAAGCGTTGTAAGTATACAACCGGTTTCATCGATAACTTCACATCCAGATTTTGAGAATTTAAACATTCATAAACATCAAAGTGTCCACAACTGAAATTGTCACCTGTGAATCTAAGATGTTTAAGAGGCATTGGCAGTTGTCGAAAGGTGTAAAATATTTGGCCATTTCGGTACACTTGAAAGCAACAACCGAACAATTCAGCGGCAGTCATCAACTCACATGCAGATGCTCCTGAGTAGAATAATTATCTCCTGTACCGTCATCAGTCCACACCTTGAACCTGTCCCAGTCATTCAATTCATAAGACACAATGTTCCTTCGGATATCAAGAGTAAGCCTGATATGGCCGTGCAATATGTAACAAAGAGAATGGAAAAGGTAGGTGCCATCTCCGGGCATGGAAACCACTCGGTAAGTGACAGTTCTTTGATCAATGGTGATTACCTCAATAGACATGTTAATGGGGGTACGGTTGGAATGATAAAGGAAATGGGTACCTGAACAATGTAAAGTAAGTCTAAAATACCTACACAATAACTATAATCGTAACAAATGAACAATAAAACAACGGAGAAGCCGTGGATTAAATAAAAAGGCTGTAGTTATCAGCAGGGAGACGTGAATCCCGTGGCGAAGCAAGGAAGGGAATGTAGAAACTGGAGTGACGGACGGCCTTATATAGGCAGGCAGCCAACAACGTGAGAGGCGTTGGGATGGGGGATCCAACGCCGCCTCACACGGTGACCGAACTGCAGGCTATGGACGTATATATGTACGTAATGTGAACGCTGGCCCCGGCACAGACAGACGGACAACATATTTTGCACCCACACACTGTTTATTTACACTATTTACAGTTTTTATGCTCACGTGCACCCCCAGTGCCTTCTCGCACCGATTTCCCCAATGTCCAGGCCCACAGTCTCTTGTGCCTTCCTGGCCGCCTCCTGTCCTTTCTCAAGCTTCGCCAACACTGCCTCCCGACGTCCACCTCTGACTGGAGGGAGGCGGCCCCTTTTATGGGAACCCGGACGGGTTCCAGCTGCTTCCCGGCACTTAGCAGTGGCCACACCCCTGTGTGGCGGAAGTGCCGGCTGCGCACTCGAAGCCGCCAGTGTCTCCCGGTCGTCTTCCCCCCGGCACTTCCTGGTGTGGCGGAAGTGCCGGTCTCCCGGGACAAACAGGCACTGGGGCACCGCCTGGCGGTGGCCACGGGTCCCTACAGGGCTGGGCTTCAAAGCCCCCTACCCGAGGCCCCCTGCATAACCAGGACGGACGCCCCCACTCCTTCTGGAGGAGGCACACGCCCTCCTCTGGTCCTCCAAGGCGTCCCGGCCGGGCTCCATCCCCGGCCAAAGACCACACGGGGTAAACCGGCATCGGGGAGCCGCCTGGCGGTGACCACGGGCCCCTACAGGGTAGGGCTTCCATGCCCTCGACCCGTGGCTCCCAACAGAACCAGGACGGACGCCCCCTCACGGTCTGGAGGAGGCACAAGCCCTCCTCACGTCCTCCTGGGCCACAGTAAGTAGGATTCAGGTAGCGTTGGGAACCCGCGTACCAAATTTCTTGAAGATGGGCCCATAAGTAACAAAGACCGTTGAAAAGTTCAATATGGCGGCCGACAGTGGCATGATACCACCGAAATAAGTACCAAATTTCAGCCTTCTACCTACACGGGAAGTTGTCATGAAGATGGGGCCATGAATAAGAAAGTTCAACATGGCGGACGTTGTTGACTGTTATGACCGTTACGCATAGAATTTCGAAATGAAACCTGCTTAACTTTTGTAAGTAAGCTGTAAGGAATGAGCCTGCCAAATTTCTGCCTTCTATCTACACGGGAAGTTGGAGAATTAGTGACGTTGGAAAGTTCAATATGGCAGGCGACAGTGGCGTCATACCACCGAAATAAGTACGTACATTGGTTTCGGTTAGCGCAGGGAAGCTGCGTACCAAATTTCATGAAGATGGGGCCATGAATAAGAAAGTTGAATTTCGAAATGAAACCTGCTTAACTTTTATAAGTAAGCTGTAAGGAATGAGCCTGCCAAATTTCAGCCTTCTACGTACACGGGAAGTTAGAGAATTAGTGATGAGTGAGTGAGTGAGTCAGTGAGTGAGTGAGTCAGTGAGGGCTTTGCCTTTTATTAGTATAGATTTTGGAGGCTCGTTCGGACACAGACAGGCACACACGTTCATGTCACCCACAAACACGTTTATTTACAATATATACAACAGTCAGGTGCACCACAAACCCCCCAAAGTCCTGGCCTCACAACAATGCCTTCACTTTCCTCTTCAGGGCGCCTCCTTGCCTCCTCCAGCAAGATCAGTCCACTCCACTCCCGACTCTCGCCCCGAATGAAGGGAGGCGGCCCTTTTTATTATCACCCGGATGTGCTCCAGGTGGGTTCCGGCAATCTTTCACGGACACACCCCCGTGTGGTGGAAGTGCTGGCTGCATCCCCGGAAGCACTCCAGGTGTCCCTGCTCCTCTTCCCCCCAGCACTTCAAAGCTCTGTACCCTTGGCCCCCAAAGGAACAGGGCAGTCGCCCCCAGATGGTCTGGGGAAGGCGCAAGCCCTCCTCCGGTCCTTCTGGGTGTCCCGGCCGGGTTGCCACCCCAGCCACCTATATATATAATATACACATACATACATACATACATACATACATACATACATACATACATACATACATATTTATACATATTAATACATGCACCTGTGTTGTGAACCATTAACCTAGTCTGAGGTCATGTGCACTCTGGAGTAGGTTTTCTTCAAGGATCTCCCTGTATTTGGCTGCATTCATTCTCCCTCAATTCTGACCAGTATCCCTGTCCCTGCCACTGAGAAGAATCCTCATTGCATGATATTGCCACCACCACGTTCCATTGTAGGGATTTAATTCAGCTGATGATGAGCAGTGCTTGGGCTTAGTGCTTGTAGTTCTGCCCAAAGAGTTCAATTTTTGTCTCATCAGACCAGAGAATTTTCTACCTCATGCTCCATGTGATGCAATGTTCAAACGGGTTGTTGTCATCATGTGCCTGTTACTCAAGAATGGCTTCAGTCTAGCCACTCCACCATAAACACCTGATCGAGAGAGTGCTGCTGAAATTGTCATATTTCAGAAAGGTTTTCCCATCTCAGCAGATGACTTCTGAAGCTTTGTTAAACTGACCATTGAGTGCTTGGCCATCCAAGACCAAGGTATTTCTTTCCCAGCTACTCAGAGTCCTGGTGGTTCCAGTCTTTTTCCTCTTCACAATTATTTAGGCCACTGGGCTCATATAAGCAGTTAAAGCTTTAGAAATTATCATATCCTTGCCCTGATCTATCCCTACCACAATTAAATTGCAGAGGTCTACAAATAGTTCCTTGAACTTAATAACTTGTTTTTTGGCCCAGCATGCAATGTGAATTGTGGGATATTATATATGCATTTTGTGCCTTTCCAAACTCTCAAGCTACTTCAATTTGCCACAGGTTGACTCTAATCTTGTTCCTGACACATCTCAAGAATACTAAAGCAAACAGGATACACCTGAACACAAGTGGGTCACTTTGGAGTGAATACTTATATAAATGAGAGATTTCAGTCTTTGATTTTTAATAAACTTGGAGACCTATTTGAAACCATTAATTTGTCATTATGGGTTTTATTGAGTGAATATTGATGGGCAAAAAGGGCAAATGTATCAATTTAAAATTAAATCTACAGCACATAAAGTGTGCAGAAAGTGAAAGGGTCTGAATACTTTCTAAATTTACTGTGTATGGAGCTATTCTGAAGACAGAGAATGTCTGCTGCTTATTAGGTCTTTGAAATTAATTTAATGATTGATGTTTCCATTATTTTGTTCATCCCCCCAAACCCCATACTTTATATTCTGTGAGGAATACTGCCCACTGAGATTTCAACTTTGGACCAAGAATCTCATCCGTGGCCCTGCCACTTCTGACAGCAGGAAATAAATTATCATGATTGAATCTGTTGTTTTTGTAGAATATGGTGGGATCAGGTTCCTCTAACAATTTAGTAGTGGTATGAAGCATTTTCCAGACAGTGCACTTAGTTCTGGGCTTCACCTTTCCAAACAGAGTAAATAAATCAGAGTTGCCCTAAAGGGCAAGTCAGCATTTGATAAATTGTACCAGCTTTTGTCATACTTGTACAGTCATTTGGACAGCCCTGGGACAAAATCCAGGTACCTAAGGTGGTAGCCTCTAGCCAACTGCATTAAACACATAGAAGATGGTAGCATGGTGCCAGAAGAGGATTCAGAAATGGTTTGATAGAAAAAAGTAACTGAGCGATACTGGCTCATGTTTTAATCTTGGGGAACTGAAAACACAAAAGACAGTAAAAGGTCTTTAGCTGGTTGCAGTAACTAAGTAAATTGGCAGTTTGAAATTGACATATTTTAGCTGAGACAAAGACAATCCAGGAATTTCAGCAATGATGTTTCTAACTCCTTCAAGTATGGCATTTCTGTTTCTGTCAGCTTTGGGCACACTTACTCAAACAGAGTTTCCAGTTTCTCCTCTACTTCAGCAAGGGCCTTAACCTCCAATTGCTCCATCCTGGGTATGACGTTAACCTGCATCCAGCCTGGAGGGGTGGTGCTGAGGTGTCACCCACTGCACAGCTGTGCTCAGGTCCTAAATTGGAATCCTGAGGCAGTCTGTCATATGGTGGGTGCGGCAACACACTGTATTAGTGCATTCTTCTAACCTCGCCTCCTCTCCTCTAACTTCCCTTTACATTGCCTCGTTCACAAAATATTGCTCATTAGCCAAGACTTATTCAGATCTGGTTTCATACTTGCCACATTAGCAACTTAATTATGCAGTACTAGGCCTAAGCTTTATCTTGGGACAGCTTGTTTAGTAATAGATTGTCTAAAAGAAGGGAGAATTGTTATTGTTCGAGTTCAGTGTTGTTTTGCCAAAAGAGATCCATTCATCATTTTCTGAACCTTCACTTTTCATTACCAACATTCTACAATGTATTTTCTCTGAATTTATAGCTTTGAAAAAGCCTGTCAAGAAGTGGACAACAATATCATATTAACACTGCCACCTACATGTGAGTAACAGAGAGAATTGTCACATTTAAAAATATTAATGACTCACAGAAATATAAATGAAAGCAAGGCACATGCATTAAAATGTAAACTTATAGAGCTCAAAGTAAAAAGGGGAAAAAATGTCAGAAAAGGAGTAAGGCAAAAGGGAACAAAGTATAATGTAAAATATTAGGAAGAATATGAAAGAATGCAACAAAATTAAATGTAAAAATTTAAGAAAAAAGGAAAGATTATTTTAATGAATATTTTCAATATAGTAAATAAAACAATTATACAGTACATTACATTTATAATAGAATCCATACCCTGACAACAACCCCGAACACCACCAGAAGCACTGAACCAACAGTAGCATTAGTGAGCAGCAGGCATCCAGTATTTAAAGGACTGCACAGCAGCACACCAGCCCTCAATAGTTTTTATGGATGTTTTGTTAATATGAGCTGCAGTAAGTAGTTTTGTATCTACAGTGGTACCTTGAGATACGAGTGCCCCATCGTATGAGTTTTTTTAGATACGAGCTGTCACTAGGTGGATTTTTTGCCTTGAGTTACGAGCCAAAATTCGAAATACAAGCCATCAAAGAGTCTATCGCTGCACATTCCGAGGAACAAAGGAGTTGATGGAACTACAGACGCAGTAACATACAGAAGTTCTGCAGGAGATTGGTATCACGGAGGAGGTTATCTCTTAAAGTGAGATAAAGGAAGTGTTTGCAATGTGGGAAAAAGTTTTCGAACTTTAAAGAAAAGAAACACCCTGAAAAAGTTACAACTGATCATGCAGTTGCCCTATTTAATGACACTTGCCTAACACTTGACTTTATTGAAAAGAAACCCTGAAAAAGTTACAACTGATCGTGAAGCGGCGCTATTTAATGACACTTGCCTAACTCATTTCAGAAACATTCTAAAGGGGAGGACTAAACAAAGCTCCTTGGACAGCTTTTGGTTTCATGAAGAATAGACCAGGAAAGAACAATAGATTATATAGGGCTTTTGGCCCCACCTTTTGACTTTTATTTTGATCATTGCTTGTTTATTTATGTTGTCTTCTGGTTTCACCTGAAGAATACGTCCTGGTATCAAAGTTTAAATCTTTGGATTTTTTTTATTTCTGTGCAATTCCATGATAAGGAAATTGTGTCCAGACCTTGTGTTCAAATCTAAGCAGAATATTTTACAATGCACTTCCTGTTGACTCTCATTGTCAGGACCCACTATAGACAGAAGCCAGTATTATTATTCTTCTATTATATCCAATTTTAAAACCATTTTCTCTAGTCTTGATGTGCATGTCCAAAATAATGGTATCGATGATTCTGTCTTAAAATTTAATTCTTCATGTAAAACGGTTTTAGACTCAATTGCTCTGCTCAAGATACGCAGTAGTAAGGGTAGACCTGCTCCCTGGCTAAATGAAACTACGTGATTGCTGCACCACGCTTGTCGACCTGCTGAACAGTGTTGGAAAAAAGATGGACTGATTGTTTCTAAACAGATTTTTAGGACTTCTCTTTTCAACTTCCAGGCTGCAGTTAAGAAAACTAAACAAGACTTCTTTGCTGATTTAGTATCCTGTCATTCTAAGAATCCTAGGGTCTTATTTAATTCAATTAATGCAGCCATTCACCCTCATTCTGAGATGGGATTAAATAGCACTGTTCATTCATGTGAGCAGTCTATCATTCTTTGTCAGCAAAATTAATACTATCTGCTGTGGAAATTAGATCCTAGAATTTTAGCCAATTTTCGCCCAATTTCCAAACTGCCATTTCTGGGTAAAATTCTAGAAAGAATTATTTATAATCAATTGGTCGATCACCTTAACTCCAATAATTTATTTGAGATCTACCAATCTGGCTTTAGGCATTATCATAGTGTTGAAACGGCCCTCCAGAAAGTATTCAATGACATCTCTATTATTACTGACTCACGTGACGCAGCAGTCCTTCTCCTCCTTGACCTGTCCACTGCCTTTGACACTGTTGACGATGAGATATTGCTGATGAGGCTTGAACATCTTGTTGGGCTTAAAGGGGCTGCTCTTAACTGGTTCAGGTCATATTTAACTGGTAGACTCTTTTCAGTTACTTTAAATTCCTCTTTTTCGTCTACTGCTCCTCTTAAATATGATGTTCCTCAGGGATCCATTTTTGGTCCTATTTTATTCTCTATATACCTTCATCCTATTGGAGCTATTTTTTAGGAAATGTAACATTTCTTTTCATTGCTATGCTGATGATACTCAGGTTTATATTCCTGTCTGCAACTCTGCAAAAAATCAACTCCACAACTGTCTTTCTGAAATAAGATCCTGGATGGCTAATACTTTTCTTGATCTGAATCAAAATAAAACAGAGATGCTTATAGTGGGTCCATCATCTAAAGCCCAAACTGGTCTTGGACTTCTCAGCTTTTTCTCTGTCTTTTGCAAACCTCAAGTCCGCAATCTTGGTGTTATCTTTGACAGAAACCTCTCTTTTGAGAAACAAGTAAATTCTGTAGTCAAGAGTTGCTTTTTCCAGCTTCGTCTATTAGGTAAGATCAAGCCTTTTTTATCTTCTAGGGATCTTGAGAAAGCTACTCATGCTTTTATTTTTTCTCGCCTTGATTACTGCAACTCGATGTATTCTGGGATTATCAAATCCCTGATGCACAGGTTACAGCTGGTCCAGAATGCTGCCGCTCGCATTCTGGTTGCGGCAAGAAAGTATGACTCTGTTTCTCCTATTTTAGCTTCTTTACACTGGCTGCCTGTCAGTTTTCGAATTGATTTTAAAATCTTGTTGCTAGTTTTTAAATCTTTACATGGGCTTACTCCTGCCTATTTATCTGAATTGTTTGTTTTACACCAGCCATCCAGAGTGCTTAGATCTTCTGGTCAATTGTCTGTTGTTGTCCCTCGTACCAAGTGTAAAACCAAGGGGGACAGGGCTTTTGCAGCTGCTGCTTCTGTGGAACTCTTTACCTCATCATATAAAGGAGTCGTCTACAATTGAACTGTTCAAAACAAGATTAAAGACTAATGTCTATTCACTTGCATTTCATGACCTTCAGTAATACTGATGGTTTCCTCATTGTGATAATATAATATTACTTCTATTTATTATTTATTTATGTTCATTTATTTTATTTCTTTTTATGTTATTTGTTTGTTTTCTTTTATTCTATTATTGTAAAGCACTTTGGCCACAGCATTCCTATGTTGTTTTAAATGTGCTATATAAATAAATTGACATTGACAGTATAGTCAAGATAGCTGTGGGTCTCATCTGTTGTGAGAGATGGATTTCTAGTGTGTACAGCTTCGTTAAAAGTAGTGTTATTTTACCCTTTTTTGTTACTATTTTCTCAAGTTATCCTGTATTTACTTATCTCGAGGGGATTTAATTACATTATATGCAAGTATAAATAAACATGAGCAGGAAACAAAGGGCTCAGAAAGAACAGGAAAGGGATAAGGCAGCCAAAGTTCCAACAATTTAAACTAGTCTCAAATTCATGGTATGGTCTGCTGGACACTGATCTGGAACAGACGGGCGAAGGAATAGATTTGCCAGGACCTGACACTGCAGCACTGGTTTCAGCCAATAGCGAAACTGAGCAAAATGGGCAAGGAGAATTTGTTGATTCCCTGAGGATTACTGGAACTAAGCATGGCCTGTTTTACCCTGCTGTCAACTACACCCAATACCCACCATGAGTCAGAAGCATCAACCCCAACCGGACTCACACGTCCACCTATGGAGCACAGAGAAGACAGAAACACACCGTCCAAGCTGAAGTCTCTCTGAGAGACTGCTTTGGAACTACGGACTGGGATATCCTGCAGGGATCATATAGTGAGAACATTGAAGAGGTTGTTGACTGCACTACTGACTACATCAACTTCTGTATGGACATTGTAGTTCCAGTAAGAACAGTACACTGCTATGCTAACAAGCCATGGATTACAAGTGACATCAAGGGCCTTTTGAACCAGAAGAAAAGGGCTTTAAAAGGCAGTGATCAGCATGAGCTCAAGCGCTTGCAGAAGGAACTCCGAGTCCAGCTAAGGGCGGCGAAGGAGCAGTACAGGAGAAAGCTGGAGCAGAAGTTGCAGAATAACAGCATGAAGGAAGTGTGGGATGGGATGAATATCATCACTGGCTGTAGCTAGAAGTGGGGTGCCACCATCGAGAGAGACGTGGAGAGAGCAAACCAAATGAACAACTTCTTTAACAGGTTTGACCACCCTAACCCACTCTCACCTCGGAGTACTGCATCCTCCACCCATCCTTCTGCTGATACCAGCATAGGACAGACATCCTCCCCCACAATTATAGCAGACCAGGTGAGCAGCGAGCTGAGGAGACTTTGTGTCAGCAAAGCAGTGGGTCCAGATGGAGTATCGCCATGACTGCTGAAGGCCTGTGCGCTGGAGCTGGGGAGTTCTCTACAGCGCATCTTCAACATGAGCCTGGAACAGGGGAGAGTCCCGAGGTTTTGGAAAACATCTTGCATCACCCCAGTCCCAAAGGCATCACATCCTAATGAGTTGAATGACTACCAGCCTGTTGCATCTGACATCACATGTGATGAAGACCATGGAGCAGCTGCTGCTTCACTACCTGAGGCCACAGGTCTGCCATGCCCTCAACCCTCTGCAGTTCGCATATCAGGAGAATGTGGGAGCGGAGGATGCCATTATCTATATGCTACACTGATCCCTCTTCCACTTGCACAGAGGCAGTGGTGCTGTAAGAATTATGTTTCTGGACTTCTCTAGCGCCTTCAACACCATCCAACCTCTGTTCCTTAGGGACAAGCTGACAGAGATGGGAGTAGATTCATACCTGGTGGCATGGATCGTGGACTGTCTCACAGACAGACATCAGTATGTGCGTCTTGGGATCTGCAGGTCTGACATTGTGGTCAGCAACACAGGAGTGCCGTAGGGGACTGTACTTTCTTCCGTCCTGATCAGCCTATATACATCGGACTTCCAATACAACTCGGAGTCCTGCCACGTGCAAAAGTTCGCTGATGACACTGCTATCGTGGGCTGCATCAGGAGTGGGCAGGAGGAGAAGTATAGGAACCTAATCAAGGACTTTGTTAAATTGTGTGACTCAAACCACTTACACCTGAACACCAGCAAAACTAAGGAGCTGGTGGTGGATTTTAGGAGACCCAGGCCCCTCCTGGACCCCGTGATTATCAGAGGTGACTGTGTGCAGAGGATGCAGGCATATAAATACATGGGAGTGCAGCTGGATGATAAACTGGACAGGATTGCCAATACTGATGCTCTGTGCATCAGACAGAGGACAGAGCCGACTATACTTCCTTAGAAGGCTGGCGTCCTTCAACATCTGCATTAAGATGCTGCAGATGTTCTATCAGATGGTTGTGGCGAGTGCCCTCTTCTACGCTGTGCTGGGGAGGCAGCATAAAGAAGATGGATGCCTGTCTAGACAAACTGGTGAAGAAGGCAGGTTCTATTGTAGGCATGGAGCTGGACAGTTTGAGATCGATGGCAGAGCAGCGGGCGCCGAGCATGCTCCTGTCAGTCATGGAGAATCCACTGCATCCACTAAACAGTATCATCTCCAGACAGAGGAGCATCTTCAGAGACAGACTGCAGACACTGTCCTGCTCCAATGACAGACTGAGGAGATTGTTCCTCCCCCACACTATGCCACTCTTCAATTCCACCCCAGGGGGGTGAACGTTAAACGTTAACATTATACAAAGTTATTATCTGTTTTACCTGCATTTTTATCACTCTTTAATATTGTTTTTTTATCAGTATGCTGCTGCTGGAGTATGTGAATTTCCCCTTGGGATTAATAAAGTATCTATCTATGTATCTATCTATCTATGAATAGATGTACATTTTGACAACCACAATATTTATCTATCTATATATCTATGAATAGATGTACATTTTGACAACCACAAAGTAATTAGCTATTTAAACTATTTTCCACATTATGCCCTTGGTTTATTGTATCGGAAATGTACTATAATACTATCATACATTATCTCAGTCTTCATGGGAACTGTTTAACATCATGGCCTAGGTTCACTGTTTTGGACTGTACTTTCATAAGATATCTCAATTTTAACCTTTTCTACACTGCCTCTGGGGGGTTCATTTTGCTCTGGATGTGCTCTGTCTCTTGGCATGTAAGAGGACCGGGACTTCGTAAAATGCAGTCAAACCTAACTTGGGGAAGCAAAATGGGGGATTGTGAAAAAGAGCAATGTTATTTCTTATTTATCATTTCAACTCCAATAACTAAGTGGCAAAATAACAATAGACCCTATAGCCATAACATTGCAATAACATGAAAGCTAGGTCAAAGTTATCATATGTAACAAGGTACTACCTTAACTTAAAACTACAAAACGTCAACAAACGTTCAGAAGCAATGTTTAAATGACCAATCAGTAAACTCTTGTGAGCTGGAATGTAAATGGTCTCAATCATGAATTAAACAGAAAAAAGTATTCTCTCACCTAACAGGTTTAAATGCAAGGGCAGTATTTTTACAGGAGACTTACTTAATAAATAAGAACCAGTTTCAGTTGCAAAGAGATTGGATTGGCCAAATTTTTCATTCCACCTATACAAAGATAACTAGGGGTGTGGGAATCTTAATATACAGAACTTTTTCATTTGTAGTATCAGACGTAGTATCTGATCCTGAAGAGAGATATGTCAAGGCGATGAGCAACTTATTTAATACTAAAGTGATGTTGATAGATATCTATGAACCTAATGTGAATAATAGAGAGTTCATCCAAAATGTATTTGTAGCAATTCCTAATGTGAACACTATACAAAATTATAATGGCCAAACACTCTGTTTTAAATCCAGACATGGATAAGTCTTCATCTACAGTGGCGATAACATCTAATACTGCAAAAATAATTACAGTGATCCCTCGCTGTATCACGTTTCGACTTTCACGGCTTCACTCCATCGCGGATTTAAAAGCATATTTAAATATATATCACGGATTTTTCGCTGGTTCGCGGAATTCTGCGGACAATGGGTCTTTTAATTTATGGTACATGCTTCCTCAGTTTGTTTGCCCAGTTGATTTCATACATGGGACGCTATTGGTGGATGGCTGAGAAGGTACCCAATCAGAGTATGTATTACGTATTAAATAAAACTCCTCAATGATATACGATATGCTTCCCGTGCGGTACTTCGCACACTTAAAAGCTCTAGCAGCATGTATTAATTTTTGATTGTTTGCTTTTCTCTGTCTCTCTCACTTTCTCTGACATTCTCTGCTCCTGACGGAGAGGGTGTGAACAGAGGGGCTGTTTGCACAGAGGCTGTTTGCCTAGAGGATACGGACGCTCCTCTCAAAAATGCTGAAAGACTACCTTCACATTGCTCCCTTTTTCTTGTAGCCGCTTTATCGCGGTGCTTTGCATACTTAAAAGCCCAACAGCTCGTATTGATTTTTGATTTTTTGCTTTTCTCTCTGTCTCTCTCTCTCTCAGACATTCTCTGCTCCTGATGTGCACTCCTTTGAAGAGGAAGATATATTTGCATTCTTTTAATTGTGAGAAAGAACTGTCATCTCTGTGTTGTCATGGAGCACAGTTTAAACTTTTGACTAAAGGGTGTTCTTTCATGTCTAGAGGACTCTAATAATGTTAAAAAACGTATTTAGAAGGTAAACAGGTTTTCTATGCTCTAACTGCGAAAATATTAGATTTATAAATAAAGAATCTTACTTTGTGGAAATTCATTTATCGTGGTAAGGTCTGGAATGGATTAATCGCGATAAACGAGGGTTTACTGTACATAGTTTATAATGGATCATAATTTATCAGTACCATGGAGATTTTTAAATCTAAACCTTAGAGCATATTCCTTCTCAACAGCACATAATTACTCAAGAACTGATTATTTCTTCATAGACAATAATTTTTTGCCCATTATTATATCTTCTAAGCATGATGCTATTGTTATCTCCAACCATGCCCCTCTGATTATGGTGGTTAAAAATCACTATGCCCTACACACTCTTCTCATAGCTGGTGTCTTAACCCCGTTATTAGCTGATGAGAGCTGTACAGAATTCAAATCCAAGCAAATTGTTTCTTTTCTTGAGACAATTGCATCCCCAGAGGTCTCTGCAGGAATACTCTGGGATTTTCTGAAGGCATTTTGAAGAGGACAAATTATTTCACAGATTATATTCTCACAAACAAATGGGAAACCAAGAAGGTGTCTGAGTTAATCAGCGAAATTACCAGAATAGATCTAGAATACGCCAGGGTCTCCAAATGAGGCATTTTATAGGAAAAGACAGGTTTTGCATTCAGAACTTAACCTCTTGAAAATTGAACAGCTCATCTTTAAATAACAATATCATTATTATGAATATGGAGTGAAGGCTAATAAAATCTTGGGACTATTTTCCGTACGTTGCTTAAATCATCCGAGATCAGATGCCTCATCTTGGATGAGTTAATACCGGTGAAGCTCATCCGGAATAAGTCAGTTTTTCAAACACAGCCGTGTAGTAGATTAGTCTAGCTGGATCATCCGAGATGAATGCGCGTGCTGATTGAAAAGCCCATATATATTGAATCTAGAAAACATGATCAGGATGATCGGCTGTAACAAAATGTCAAAAGAATGGCGCATTTTTTTTTACACAAGCGGAGCAGGACCTTTTATTCAAAGAATATGAAGAATTTCAAGACTGTGTCTGATTATTCATCAGGAGGAGAGGTACATTTTCCAAATAATGTTTGATCAAACTCCACTCTGATCAGTCCCATGTGCCCCAATCACATTTGGAAATCCTGGGTAATGAGAATGTTAGGCTGATTGTGAGATTCTTTATGGAACTGTGGGTGTTTTTGCCTGTGTACCTGCAATGGCATGAAACGCTTCTTTTATTGTCTGCACACGCAGGTGTCCAGGAAACACTATGAAAACCCGAAGGAAATATTTCAGAGCCAAACAGACTTTATGAATTGCCTTGCAAACTGCACTTTTAGATAGATTGTCCGTATCGCCTACAGTATATAAAAAAAGTGCAGCTTGCAAAAAAACTCAAAGCAATGCATACTGTCTGTGTGGTTGTGACTTTGCCTAGTTTGACTTCAAATATAAGGTGCTAATAAATGTTTGAAGTACAATATTCCCCCTCGGCTAAAGTGGTATCTTTTGAAAAGAATTTCCTCTGGAAGCAATAAAAGATCTTGCCTATTGCACAAAACCCAATCTATATGAAATTCTCTTCTTATATATTTGATTTATATCAATTAGTAGCTCATTCATGAACAGCAAAGCCATGACTGAATGAATTCCATGCACGGAAACTGATTAAGTGTGTGAGCTGATCCTTGTTTACATAGAACAAACCTGCTCCGAGCAGGTTTGAGAATTTGGATCTGCTGCTATGACAACACATCCAGCAAGAGTTTTGAAAAACCAACAGATCCAGGATCATGTCAAATCGTCAACAATTATATCTGGCTAAACGAGTAATCCACGTACGAAAAATACCCCCCTTAGCTCAACAAATCCACAAACAGCAAGCCCGCAATGTAATAACAGTAATTACCAACACAGACAAAATTATTGACCCTAAAAATATAGTACTCTGTAAATATGTGGGTTATGAGTCCTTATATTCTACTCAGTTTAAAAATGATAAGACACAATCTAATGAGTTTTTTAATTCATTACAGATAACCACAGCTAGATACTCAGGGCAGTGGAACTGGATAAACTTCTGACACTCTCAGAATTACTAGACACTATAAACGCACTTCAAAGTGGAAAAGCATCAGGCCCTAAAGGCTACCAAGTGGAATTGTATGCAAAAATTTCAAATAAGTTACTTCCACTATTATTAGTGACATTTATAGAAGCTAGAGACAACAAAATGCTACCTCAAACTTTTCGCACTCTACAGACCAATCTCACTCCTGAATAATGACATTAAGATACTCTCCAAAGTTCTATCCAGAAGGATTGAGAAAGTGTTTCCTTCTGTAATCTGGCAAGACCAAACCAGATTTATTAAAGGCAGACACTTAGCTTCTAATGTTCGACATTTGTTTAATGTAATATATTCACCCATTAAATCTAACACCCCAGAGATCAGTAAAAGCATTTGATATAGTTAAATGGGACTATCTATACTGCTCACAAACATTAAAGGAACACTTTTTTTATTGGGCCTGGCATGAAATCAATTAAACCTGTCTGATAATTTTCTGGTTGGTTAAGCAGCTGAGGTCATTGTTAATCACTTTCAGCTGTATTGGTGTTCATGGACTTAACGACAGGTGCACTAAAGTGGCAACAATTAGAAAGCCCTCAAAACAGCACTGGTTTTACATGTGGAGGTCATTTCAAGTTTCTCCCTCTTGATCTTTTTTGGCTGGTTTTTCACTCGTGTTAGTTTTGGCTTGAGTAATCATCTCTACTGGCAGTATGAGGCGATTCCTTAACCCTACAGAAGTTGCACAGGTTGTCCAACTTCTCCAGGATGGCACATCCACACATGCTGCAGCAAGAAGGTTTAATGTGTCTCCCAGCACAATCTCCAGAACATGGAGGAGATTTCAGGAGACTGGCTGTTATTCTCGGAGAGCTGGACAGGGCCGTAGAAGGTCCTCAACCCATCAGCAGGACCGATACCTGCTCCTTTGTGCAAGGCGGAACAGGCTGAGCACTGCTCGTGCCCTACAGAATGACCTCCAGAGGGCCACTGGTGTGAATGTCTCTACCCAAACAATCAGGAACAGACTTCATGAAGATGGCCTGAGGGCCCGACGTCCTGTAGTGGGCCCTGTGCTCACTGCCCAGCACCGTGGAGCTTGACTGGCATTTGCTCAAGAACACCAGAATTGGCAAGTCCGCCACTGGCGCCCTGTACTTTTTACAGACGAGAGCAGGTTCACCCTGAGCAGCTGTGATAGACGTGAAAGAGTCTGGAGAAGACAAGGAGAACGATATGCTGCCTGCAACGCGCGTTCAACATGACAGGTTTGGTGGTGGGTCAGTGATGGTCTGGGGAGGCATATCCATGGAGGGACGCACAGACATCTACTGCGTAGGAAATGGTGCTCTGACTGCCATAAGGTATCGAGATGAAATCCTTGAACCCATTGTCAGACCCTACGCTGGTGCAGTAGGTCCTGGTTTCCTCCTAATGCACGACAATGCCCGGCCTCATGTGGCAAGAGTATGCAGGCAGTACCTGGAGGATGAAGGAATTGAAACAATTGAATGGCCTTCACGATCCCCTGACTTAAACCCAATAGAACATCTGTGGGACATTATGTTTCGGTCCATTAGGCGCCAGGTTGCTCCTCAGACTGTACAACAGTTCAGGGATGCCCTCATACAGATCTGGGAGGAAATGCCACAAGACACCATCCGTCGTCTCATTAGGAGCATGCCCCGACGTTGTCAAGCATGCATACAAGCTCGTGGGGGCCACACAAGATACTGAAAAGCATTTTGAGTAGCAGAAATTAAGTTTTTGAAAAAATGGACTAGCCTGCCACATCTTCATTTCACTCTGATTTTAGGGTGTCTACACAATTGAGCCCTCTGTAGGCAGAAAACTTTTATTTCCATTAAAAGACTTGGCATCCTTTTGTTCCTAAGACATTGCCCTGTCGTTATTTGTATAGATATCCAACTTCATATTGAGATCTGATGTATCTAATGTGTTTCTTTAAAGTGTTCCTTTCATTTTTTTGAGCAGTGTATTTACCACTTGGCATAAATATGGGTTGACCCAAATACATGTGCTTGGATCAAACTACTCTATACTAGTCCAAATGCCTCAGTTTGTATTAACAATATTATTTCAAAGGGATTTCAAACTACTTCAAACTAAAATGTGGTACTCAACAAGGATGCCTCCTATCATCAGGTCTCAGTTTAAATACCTAGGGTAAATATCACAAGTAAATACATTTTCCAAACAAAATTTTGCTGTCTGCATGGAAAAATTTAAACAACATGTGAATAGATGGTCTACCCTCCATTTCACATTAGCAGGGAGAATCAACACTGCCAAGATAAACATCCTCACCAAGCTTCTTTTTCTATTTCACAGCATCCCCATATACATTAAACAATCTTTTTTAAGAGATTAGATTCAATTATAATCTAATTTATTTGGAATTCAATACATCCATGCTTCCAAAGGATGACATTACAATGACCGAAAGCTGAAAGGGGCATGACACTACCTTTCAATTTTATTACTTGGCGGCAAATATACAGGCCATAAAGACCTGGGGCCTCAGGTATAAACGGTGCGTATGAGCAAAAATGTTGCGTACTCCTGTTTCCACGTTCACATCGCGATGTATAAAAGTTATACTTGGCGTAAAGCCACACACATTTTCATGCCAACTAAATCCTTCTAAGTTCTCCACTTGGTTTTGCAAACTGGCGGCACCCAGCGTCAAAGCAGTGCTTTTGTTCCAGTGTGGTTTCCCTTTCTTTTTTAAATGCACATCCATGACGATTTTATCAAATACACTGAAATTGACCACATAGTGTTTATTAGTTTAAGGCATCTGATTGTAATTAGACAGATAGATAGATACTTTATTAATCCCAAGGGGAAACTCACATAATCCAGCAGCAGTATACTGATACAAAAAACAATATTAAATTAAAGAGTAATACAAATGCATGTAAAAGCAGACAATAACTTTGAATAATGTTAGCATGTACTCCCCCGGGTGGAATTGAAAAGTCGCATAGTGTGGGGAAGGAACAATCTCCTCAGTCTGTCAGTGGAGCAAGACAGTGACAGCAGTCTGTCACTGAAGCTACTCCTCTGCCTGGAGATTACACTGTTCAGTGGATGCAGTGAATTCTCCATGATCGACATGAGTATGCTTAGTGCCCGTCACTCTGCCACAGATGTGAAACTGTCCAGTTTAATTTCTACAATAGAGCCTGCCTTCCTAACAAGTTTGTCCAGGCGTGAGATATCCTTCTTCTTTTTTCTGCCTCTCCAGCACACCACCACGTAGAAAAGGGCACTCGCCACAACTGTCTGGTAGAACATCTGCAGCATCTTATTGCAGATGGTGAAGGACGCCAACCTTCTAAGGAAGTATAGTCGGCTCTGTCCTCTCTTGCACAAAGCATCAGTATTGGCAGTCCTGTCCAATTTTTCATCCAGCTGCACTCCCAAGTATTTATAGGTCTGTACCCTCTGCACACAGTCTCCTCTGTAACAATATATGGATATAGCAGCCGATCGGAAAGAGAATTATCATGATACAGCATCAAGCACACGCTGCCTCAGCCATGCGCTATCTGAACTGATTCCATACAGCAAACACTTCAAATCCTTTCCTGTAGAGACCTCACAGTTTAGAAACAGTTTCATTCCAAGAGTTCTAAACGCACTCAATCAGTCCATCAAGTGCTTCTTGTATAACTGTTTGTACTTATAAGTACAATACCTCACTGTAAACTTGCGATACAGTTATAACATTGCATAACCTGAGCCACTTTATAAAGCACATATTTACATATGATGGCGATATCTTTTTTAAGATGAAATGCAGCAAAATATGTTTTTTACATTATACAGATACAATTTTAACATCATTTAAATAATCTATATTGTTAATAATTAACCATGTGAGAACACTGTGGACAGTGGTAGCAACGAGCTGGCACTCTGTTGAGGGATTATTCCTGCCTCACACTATATTCTTGCTGGGGCTGCCGCGACACTGGAAGGATAGATGGATAGAATAATTAAACATGAACTACGAAGATATTTCAATGTTCCTTAAAAGTTTTGAAGAATCTGTGTTCTAAGCTTACAGATTGCTTCACACCTATTACAGAGCTGATTGTGTGACAAGTGGGTACTTGGAGAAAGAAAAGAAAGGACAGGAATTGGGGGGTTAGTACGTTTGAAAGAGACAGTACTGCTTCAATAAATTTTTTCATCAAAGGTAGCGCACGGCACAGCAAGCATCTTGCGTGAGGCAGGAGCATTCTCTGGACTGGGAGGCAGCTCGTCACTATCACTTCGCCACCGTGTTCCTATGTTTAATAACATGTTTTAATTCTTATCAACATGAAAATGAATATCAAGTATACATCACAGTATTTAATTTATTCAGAGAGCTGTAATATAATGAATGTAATGGATTCTGTGTCATGTCTTAGGAAGATAAAGCCTGTTTAAGAAGCACGTAGTGATTCACACACATAGAGCACATAGAAGAACTCATACAAAACAAAGCATTTAACACTAGAATTACCAGAGCCTACGAAAAAACTCATAATTCCGTCCCACCTTAAATCGCATCTTAAATCCCTTCACACCTCTCCGCCAGCGTCCTTTGTCCTCTAAATGTGCTGATAAAGAGAAGCTGGGAGCAGCCGGCTATTCCATCCCCCCACCAATTTAGAACGTGCATGAACTTCTCTCAGCTCATGCCTTGATTGAGTATCTGGGAGTGAAGAAAAGTTTTAGAGTGGAAATAATAGATCGTTATTTGGAACACACGCATTTCATGTCTGTTCCGTTTCTACAGTAATCTGTGTAAACACATTGTTAAAACAGAAACGTTTTTTATATTCTAGTAGTAGAGTGACAAAATGTAGGCATAAACTATATAATGTATGAAGCCTGAAGTCCAAATATCAAAGAAAAAGGTACAAATATAACACAACAATTGCGCTTTTATTCAAAAAATATAACTGCAGAAACAAAAAGCCGCCTTAACATGCGACATAGACAGCTGTTTATTGCAATTTCCTCTGTGGTTCAATAGAATCAGTTCCCGTTTGGGAATCAAAAGGTTGTGAGTTTGATCCTGCACCACTCCGTTTTCAGAAGTAAACTGCTCTTAGTCTTACTATTTTAGAATAAAAGCATACATTTGATTTCGGTCTGTAACAGCCGGTGCAATTTATGATCCTTGTAAAGGTTAGCTTTTTTTTTTTATTCACTTTTCATTCTCTCAGTCGCGTTCAGAATCAATCCATACAACCTCATCTGACACAGCTGTTTTCACATAAAGATGCGCTATAGCTCTGCAGTGTACCACGATGCATACTAAAGCCCCCCCCCCACCTCCAGTTGGCTGACACACAAACGCTGGCTAAGCTGCCTTCTTCGTATCTCACCGTCACTTGCTTTTCTTTTTTTTTCAGTTTTATTGTGTGTTCCTGCCAGTCCCCGCATGTTGCTGTATGCTGTTTCTTTTGTACTCCAGGACATGCAGAGGAAAGAATGGTAAAGAGCAGTAACTTTGGCGCTATATGCAATAATCAGACACTCCCCATCTGCCCGTTGTTTTGTTATACTTTTACACCAACTTATGTTCCTGTGTTTGAGCATGCTCAAACTTGCATGCTCAAAAAATACACGTGTAATGCCACGAAAAGTACACGCAGACACTTCATTTCGCAAACAAAACAAGTGCACTTTTATTCAAGACTACCTGTATAACCGAAGAAAAAAGAAAGCAAGTTACAGTAGGCGATTGATACGACAGCTTGCATGGTGCAATGCTAAAGAAGTGCTGATTTCCATTCCGTGCTATATAAAATCATCACGTTCAAATAATAACAGTTCCCAGACACCCAAGGACCGTCCTTCCTACATTTACGACACGTTACTTGTTGTAGTGCACACACCTCTCTGTGCTATGGTTCCTATTACACTGAATGAGCACCTGACACTGTACTTTCTTCCCTGGGGGAAGGTCCCACATCAGAGAATTTCCAGTTCCTGCATAAATTCACACCCGATCTGACGCTGTTTGTTTTCAAATAATATTGCATTAGTTACTTTTCGTGGCATTACACGTGTATTTTTTGAGCATGCCCGTTTGAGTGGTCAGCATTTAAGACTCAGATAGCTTTACTACAATATATTAAACATTTTAAGGGCCCTTCCTTTCAAAGATCCCAGGATACAGTGTGGAAAAGACCTTTCACTTGATACTTCAGAAAAGGAGTGGAAGGCAGCCCTACGTAGAATACACTCTAGCTCCATATGCGCAAAGCATTCAATCAATAAACTAAGAATCTTCTATTGCATGATTTTGTCTAGTTTAAATTTGTCCAAAATGTATCCAGGGCAAGATTCAACCTGTGAATGTTGCAATCTAGCTCTGGCCTCACTGGGCCATATGTTTTGGGCGTGCACCAAATTAACAATATTTTGGAGAAAAATCTTTGAATACCAATCAGACAGCCTTGGTGTCATAATTGCTTCTAACTCATTAACAACTGTATTTGATGTTCTCCCGGATTGGCTTAAAGTGGAGAAGGACAAACAAACTAATTGTCTTTACCTCATTAGTAGCACAGAATCCTACCCCATCACTTTTAAGTCAATGGGTAACTGCCGTCCTATACAATTTGAAATTAGAGGATCTGTTCAAAACTGTTTTTAAATATGGCAGGCTCTAATCAATAACATTTTATAATAAGCTTCTCTATTAGAGAAAATGATACTCTTCTTTCCTTGCTACTTTTAAAGGTTTGCTCTGGTTGTTGGCTCTTCTGTTTTTCTCTTGGGTGGGGATTGAATTCTGATTTGTTACTAGTGATGAGCGAACTTCACAGTGTACGCTTCGCCTAGAGTTTGGAGAAATCACAGAAATGTTCCTGAATATCGTCAAACTCGGCAAAATGCATTGAAGTTAATGGGAGAGCAATAAACTGAACTAGATTGGACTGGATTATAATGGTGTGGTTATCTTTAAAGTGTTCCTGAGGGCTAGGGAAATGTCTGCCAACTATACTGGCCCGATTACTGTGGAGAAAAAAGTGGCTTGAACTGTGCGGCAGCACAATCATATATTTTGTCAAATCAAAGCAGAAGTACCAAAATCATTGTCAAAAGCCAGAAAAAATGCATAGGTCTTTTAAAGTCAGAAAATTCAAAGTGGTGTGTCATGATTGAAGCCGCTGGCTCATTCTATTTTTTTGATGTCGTGCTGAAAGCTTTCCAAACTGTCTGTTCTGAGGCTTTACACTTTTTCTTCTATCATAAAGAATGAAACAGCTTATAAATAGTAATAAATCTTCTGTTATTATTATAACAAAAGGGGGGCATCAGGCTCCTTCAAGGCTTTTTTTTTTTTATCTGCACGTGGCTAAATATGTATGCATAGGGCACACACCTCCTTCTCTATACTGACACGGTACTTGAAGATCGACCTGCACATTTGGTGACAGGCAGAGATAACTTGTTATTTATGCTGTATATGTTTCATAAAAATAACATTTTGAGAACCTGCATTATTTACTTATCTGTTCTACCACTAACGAAGTCCCATAGTGTCTGAAATGCAATGATGGATGGTGTGGTTGCCTTGCAAAGCATTAATGGGGCACTGGGGAAAATAGTTAATAATAGTAATAATAATAATAAATTTTATTTAAATAATGTCTTTCCCATGCTCAAGGCGCTTCACACAGTCTCATAAAGAAACAGCTGGTATATGTAACTTTGGATACAGCTGTTTCCTGAATGGAACATTAAAACAGATAGATACAGGATATACAAAGGTATTAAATAGAATAAAAGACAATAAACCAGAGATAAATTACTAAATTCAATACTAAGAGTGAGCCGAGCACATAACATCATTTGTGATATAACACACACGCAAAATATCCTGAGCGTCTGGACAAAGAGTAAGACTGAAAGAGGAGGCAGAAAGTCAGGTTAAGTTAAAAGCCTTCCTGAACAGATGTGTTTTAAGTTGCTTTTTCAAAGAATAAATAGAGTCAACTGATCTAATTAACTTAGGGAGGTCATTCCAAAGTCTGGGTGCTATAATGCTAAAGGGACTGCCACCCATAGAGTGCAGGTTGTTATGGGGCACAACAAAAATGCCAGAATCAGAGGACCTTAGTGGGTGAACAGGGGCATAGTGATGGAGAAGATAACTGATAGTCCGGTGTAAGGCCATTTAAAGCTTTGTAGGTTAACAATAGAATTTTATATTCAATTCTGTTAAACACGAGGAGCCAGTGGAGGCAAAGCAGGATGGGTGTTATGTGCTTGCTCTTGTTAGTCCATGTAAGGACTTTTACAGCAGAGGTTTGAATCAACTGGAGCTGTGATACAAGATTAGAAGCGGCACCTGATGGTAGAGAGTTACAATAATCGATGCAGGATGTGATAAAAGCATGGACAAGTTTCTCAGCATTAGAAAAGGAGAGCAATGGGAGGACATTGGATATGTTACAGAGGTGAAAGTAGGAAAGTTTCTTAATGTGGTTTGTGGGGGCAGAATAGGAAATGGAGGAATCAAACATGACACCAAGATTCCATGCATTAGAAGAAGGTCCAATGACATTACTGTCAAGAGTGACTGAGAAGGAGCTCATTTTCTTAAGTTGCGCTTTAGTGCCAGTTTTTAGTTTTGTTACAATTTAATTTTAAAGAGTTCTGCTCCGTTCAGGTTTTAATTTCCCTGAGGCAAAATGTGAGGCGAGAAAGCCCTGATGAAGTTCACTTTTAATACTGAAGTAGAGTCGAGCATCATCTGCATAAAAATGATAACCCAGGCCATATCTACAAATGATATGGCCAAGGGGAAGCATATAGATACAGAAGAGCAGAGGGCTGACGACAGAGCCCTAAGGAACCCCTTGTGTGACTGGCGCTGAGCTGGATCTGCTGTTGCCAAGACTAACAAACTCTTGCCTGTCAGTCAGAAAGGACTTAAACCACTGGAGGGCAGTGCCAGAGATACCCAGCATGTTCTCCATTCTGGACAGTAGAATGACATGTCTGACAGTGTCAAATGCTGCACTAAGATCTAACGAATTGAATATGCTGGTTTGTCCAGAGTCTGCTGCCATAAGCAAATCATTAGTTACCTGAAGCAGAGAAGTTTCATAGCTGTGCTGTTCCCTGAAGCCAGACTAAAAGAGTTCCATCATATTATTAGAAGTTACGTAATTGGTAAGTTAGGAGGCTACAACACACTTAATAACTTTGACAAAAAAAGGTAAGTGAGAAATAGGCCAAAAAATGTTAAGATTGTCAGCATCAAGACCAGACGTTTTTAACATTGGAACAGAAGCAATTTTAAAAGTGGCTGGCATATATTCTGAATGAAAAATTAAGAGGGCAAATAAAAGATATTTTTCTCATAGCCCATTTTGATTTTATTTACTGAGGACCCTAATGTTAGCGGTGATTACTAATATTTGTATTCATGCATTTATAGATGTTTTTAAAAAGAATAACTGTTTCTTCTTGAGACTTGGCATTAAACATGGTGAGCTATAGCAATTCTGACATCTGTGGCAAAGCTGTTTTATGCTGTTAGACATTGGTGCTTACTGTAGGTGAGCATTGGACCGCTCTAATGATCAAATTTGACTAAGCTAATTTAAACAGTTTTATCTGAAATCCAAATTATATGTTTTGTGTTGGTACAGCAACACAGTGTGTATTGTAATTAAGGGAAATGCACTGAAATCACATCTTGCAGAAAATGAACAGTAAAAATTTGGCTTATAACTGTGTAAAAACTTGTTTTAAAAATATTTTTACCAAAACCAGCAATTAAAATGAAACATAAATCCTATGGAAAGAATTATGACAGTTAAGACAGGCATTAAGAAAGGAATGTCCGAAGTAAAATGTATTCCCAAGCTTCAGTGGAAAACACAAGTACCTAGACAAAACATTCATGAAAATGCCAAAGGATGATAAAAACTGTATTTAAAAAATAAAACTGACTTTGAATCTGTGTGACACCAGAAATGACAACAAAATGAAATCAACATTATAACATTATGCTGAATCTCTATAAAAATGAATCATTTATTCAAATTCAAGCAGTAGTGTTAAACTGTGCCCATTTACCGGTGAAGAATCCTGATTTTAAATCTTAGCTCAGACACTCATTGTGTGGTGTTTGTTGGGTATATTTACATTGGAACCATATGGGGAGGATTGTTTTTATGATGAAGGGACAAAAATGATCACAAAAATAAGTAGACATATTTGTAAGTGGACTCAATGATGGACAGATAATTTATCAAGTGTTAGTTTTGATGAAGAGCTTTAAGAAATGTATAGTATATTGTATAGTATAAGGGGTGCCTGATTGGCAAGCTGCTCCCAAGATAGCTCATGTCAGTGTTAAGTCCCACACAAAACCTTTATTCAGTGCCACTTTGGAAGCTAAGGGATCACTATTGAATAATACACCCATATGAGTGCTGTGTATCTTAGGAGAAATTAGGAAAAACATGGAAAAAGAGAACTATAGTCTGGGTAAAAGCATGCAACACTCTCACAAGATGCAAAAGGGCAGACAATCCACCTTTAAAAACTCTAAACCTTCTTCTTGAAAAGTGCAAGAGGCTGGGGCGGGGGGAAAGAACACAGATGGGAACACCTCCAGGCTGCTACAGGGTACTCAGCTGAGAAGGGTGTTTTGAGAACTATGCAGCCCAATGAAGAGAGAAGGCAGTCAGAGACCTGCCTTGAAAATCCATCCCTAAAATAAAAAACAGCGGAGATTGATAGGGAGAGTCCTTGGCCAAAAGCCATCTTGGGATTGAATTTAAATCTGCCTCAGCGCTGGAAACCATTTGATTCAGGAAGAAACTGGTCACTGAGACAGGACACTGAGATCAGTAATGGAGGGCCATGATGTATTGTAGTAGGTAAGTGCATGAACCACCCCACGAGATCCAGTGTTGCATGGTTTGGACAATCAATTGAAAGGTTTCTCCTAATTATTTAACTAAATTAATAAATACCACAAAACCAGTCCTTTATTATGTGTTACTGAAATGCTCTGTGACATGGGGTAGCTTTCTACACAGGAAAGAATGACTCTGGAGCATCCTGATGAGCAGCTGGCACACTTCAAAGGCATGTCTACCAAGCAATGCAGGAAACCAAAAAAAACTTAATATTTTTGGTTGAATTGGAAACACTGTAATTATATTAGGTATCCCAAAAAACTCTTAAAATGTTTGTTTTCAAATAATTCACCAAGTGGATTACCTGTCACTTAGCCTGTCACTTTAAAAACACCATTTCAATATATTTAAAATATTGAATTTAATATTTTAAAAAGTATGTTAGATGAGTAAGGATTATGAAAATGTAATAATGTTGCTGTAAATGGAGTATATGAAATATTTTTAGAATCATTAAAAGCATTAGAGAGATGTGTAATCATATTTGATTAACTTTCCTTACTTATATTCCAATGAAATAGTTATAGTGGCTGTGATTTGGTAGACTGTGCAGACAACAACTGTTGCCTGGGTGCTACACCAGCTGCAGCTTTATTTGATTGTGGCAAAGAAAAGTCACTCTTAAAAAATGGGCACAGTATCTTAGCTAGAGTTTGTTGGAGGAACTTTGGCTTTGTGCTCATCAAATTAGGTTTGTAGAACTCATTCTGAATTTTTTCCTCAAATGTTGACTTATCTAAAACTTTTCCTTACATATCTCCAAAAATAGGGAATCATGAATGATGCAATGCTAAAAGAAGCAATATGGAAGATGGTTTGTTCTTGCAATCAAAGCAAGTATAGAAAGTGTTAAGCTCACCAGGGAATTAAAATGTGAATGTGTTTGGAGTAGGTTTTAGCTGGCAACAAAGGCTTCTGTAGTCAGTCTCCAGCCTATCCTTGTACAGTACTGGCATTTCACAATTTTAATTTCTTTTCTGAGTTTCTACCTACATACCGTATCTTATGTTTCCTCGCAGCTTACCTGAAATGCATTTCTGAGAACCTTCAGTAAATTATAGAAGATACATTTTTTAAGAAAGGAAATTATAACAGTTGCATAGTCATCCAGATCTCATAAGCAATCTCAATCTCTAAACATGTCTTAATTTAGTGAATCAACAACCTAGATAGATACATACAATGGATAGATCTTCATTTATCCCCTGGGGGAAATTTGGCATTTTACAGAAGCTCTTTAAATAAATACAGTGCATCTGGAAAGTATTCACAGCGCATTACTTTTTCCACATTTTGATATGTTACAGCCTTTTTCCAAAATGGATTAAATTAATTTTATTCCTCAGAATTCTACACACAACACCTCATCATGACAACGTGAAAAAAGTTTACTTGAGGTTTTTGCAAATTTATTAAAAATAAAAAAACTGAGAAAATCACATGTACATAAGTATTCACAGCCTTTGCTCAATACTTTGTTGATGCACCTTTGGCAGCAATTACAGCCTCAAGTCTTTTTGAATATGATGCCACAAGCTTGGCACACCTATCCTTGGCCAGTTTTGCCCATTCCTCTTTGCAGCACCTCTCAAGCTCCATCAGGTTGGATGGGAAGTGTCGGTGCACAGCCATTTTAAGATCTCTCCAGAGATGTTCAATCAGATTCAAGTCTGGGCTCTGGCTGGGCCACTCAAGGACATTCACAGAGTTGTCCTGAAGCCACTCCTTTGATATCTTGGCTGTGTGCTTAGGGTCGTTGTCCTGCTGAAAGATGAACTGCCGCCCCAGTCTGAGGTCAAGAACGTTCTGGAGTAGGTTTTAATCCAGGATGTCTCTGTACATTGCTGCAGTCATCTTTCCCTTTATCCTGACTATTCTCCCAGTTCCTGCCACTGAAAAACATCCCCACAGCATGATGCTGCCACCACCATGCTTCACTGTAGGGATGGTATTGGCCTGGTGATGAGCGGTGCCTGGTTTCCTCCAAAAGTGACTTCTGGCATTCACACTAAAGAGTTCAATCTTTGTCTCATCAGATCAAAGAATTTTGTTTCTCATGGTCAGAGTCCTTCAGGTGTCTTTTGGAAAATTCCAGACGGGATGCTATGTGCCTTTTACTAAGGAGTGGCTTTCATCTGGCCACTCTACCATACAGGCCTGATTGGTGGATTGCTGCAAAGATGGTTGTCCTTCTGGAAGATTATCCTCTCTCTCTCCACAGAGGACCTCTGGTGCTCTGACAGAGTGACCATCGGGTTCTTGGTCACCTCCCTGACTAAGGGACCTTCTCCCCCGATCGCTCAGTTTAGATAGCCGGCCAGCTCTAGGAAGAATCCTGGTGGTTTCGAACTTCTTCCACTTATGGATGATGGAGGCCACTGTGCTCATTGGTACCTTCAAAGCAGCAGAAATTTTTCTGTAACCTTCCCCAGATTTGTGCCTCGAGACAAACCTGTCTCGGAGGTCTACAGACAATTCCTTTGACTTCATGCTTGGTTTGTGCTCTTACATGAACTGTCAACTGTGGGACCTTATATAGACAGGTGTGTGCCTTTCCAATCATGTCCAATCAACTGAATTTACCACAGGTGGACTCCAATTAAGCTGAGGAAACATCTCAAGGATGATCAGGGGAAACAGGATGCACCTGAGCTCAATTTTGAGCTTCATGGCAAAGGCTGTGAATACCTATGTACATGTGCTTTCTCAATTTTTTATTTTTAATAAATTTGCAAAAACCTCAAGTAAACTTTTTTCATGTTGTCATTATGGGGTGTTGTGTGTAGAATTCTGAGGAAATAAATTAATTGAATCCATTTTGGAATAAGGCTGTAACATAATAAAATGTGGAAAAAGCTCTGTGAACACTTTCCGGATGCACTGTAAATGCATAAAGAGGTAGATAAGCACATAAATAAATAAACAAATAAATATACACACGTGTTGGTCTGAACACACCAGAATGACTATAAAGCAAGAAAAGAGAGCCTAGCCTGCTCTGCCCTTTCTTATATAGTTCCTCTGTGTTTAACCTACCATTAATGTGGACCCAAAGTACTTGTAGTGGTGGACCACCTCTATATTTCCTCCTTGAATAGTGACTGGATATAGAGGCTATTTGGTGTGGTGAAAGTCAATAACAAGTTTCATGGTTTTGCTGATGTTAAGGTGCAGACAATTCTCTTTACATCAAGAAACAAACTTCTCCGCCTGACTCCTATATTCTGTCTAATCCTTCTTATCAATGCACCCCATAAGAGAAGAATCATCTGAGAATTTCTACAAGTGACATGACCTGGTTTTATAGTCTGAGGTGTACAGAGTGAAGATGAAAGGAGACAGGAGTGTTCCTCGTGGTGCTCCAATGTTGTTCACATCCGTATCAGAAACACAGTCTTGGAGTCTTAAAAATTAGTAAAATTAGCAAAAACTTTGCAGGTTTTTCCATTTCTTTAGTCTAGTACCAATCTACTTTCCTCATTTTCTTTCAGATGGAAACAGGAGTGCTGACTGCACAAGTGTCTGCTTTTTACTGTAAGTCCTAAACAGAAGGCAACTGTTAGCCATTAATATTCTTACTAACGTCACCAGCCTCTGCAGTGGCACACCAGTAATGCAGAGTACCAAGTGACAAGGTCATTTAAATGTGGAAAGTAAATATGTTCTATGATGTTAGTGGAGCAGGTAACAAGCTAATGATATTTAGTACAAGTATTCCCCAGCAACAATAAACAATCCTTCATCTTGTACTGTACATTTGTTTATTCTGTAATGGTGTTATATACTATAGATCACTTAGTGCAGTGTTATTGGTGGCTTCTTCATGGATATAGGCACAATTCAGAAAAACACCAGGGGCCTCATGTATAATGCCGTGCGTAGAACTCGCACTATAACATGGCGTATGCACAAAAGCCGAAATGTGCTTACGCACAGAAAAATCCAGATGCAGGAATCTGTGCATACTCCAACTTCCACGTTCTTCCGCTACATAAATCCCGATCAGCGTGAAAAGTAATGTTTGTGCACGTGCTTTATGTCCCGCCCCAACTCCTCCCAGAATTATGCCTCTTTGAATATGCAAATCAATATAAATTGCCCTTAAGCGCAGCCTTCTGTGAAAAAACAATGGGAAAAGCACGGGTGAAAATATAAGAATTTCAGCGAATACCAAGTGGAGGCAAAGGAAAAACATACAATTTGTTTAAGTAAACCGTGGTATAATCAACAAAAGGAAGTTGATCGAGTGAAATAGCATGTTGGAGAAACTTGAAAGCTCACGTTCACCAAATCGCACAGTGCCGGAAATAAAAAAGAAGTCACATATCAAAGTCGCCGTGAAAAGGCGAGTTGTAGACCACTGTCTGAGTGTCATATGAAAGCTTATTAGGGTACAGAGAATAAAAAGGCACACAGTGAGGAAAAAGCACGAAATGTCAACTTCAATCTTGAAATTTCCACTTTAATCATGTAGTTTATTTTGTCATTAAAGTAGAACATCATAAACTTCATCTTAAAATCGTTTAATTAACCAGTTTCTCAAATCACATCTTAATTAAAGTAGCACGTTAAATGCTTTGTTTTGTATGTGATCTTCTATGTGCTCTATGTGTGTGAATCACTACTTGCTTCTTAAACTGGCTCTCTTCCTCCAACTGGACACAGAATCCATTACATTCGTGATATTACAGCTCTCTGAATAACTAAAATACTGAGATGTATATGTGATAAAATTTTCAAGATGATAGGAGTTAAAGCACATTATTAAACATGGGTTTCACGGCGCAGTGATTGTGTGCGACCTTCGATGAAATAATTTATTGCAGCAGTACTCAGGGGTGGCTCTAGGCTTGTGGTGGCCCTGGGCAGAGGAAGAATCGGTGGCTCCTTCGCCCGCCAATGTCAATAAGGAAGCTTATGCATGGTGGAAGGCCACGTCCATTGCGGACACTGCATAGCCGCCTCGTGCTCATGACACAAGCATTTAACTTTTGTTGAAATTTGTCACTGCGTTTTTAGCTGTGTCGTTATTTTCTCTTTCTGTTTTATATTCAATATATATTGGTGTGGCCGCCCCCGCAGTTCTTGCTTTTCTTTCTCAAACTAACCGATTGCCACACAATCAGCTCTGTAATAGATGTTAAGCCATCTGTAAGCTTACAGCGCCAATTCTTCAAAAAGTTTAAGGAACGTTGAACTATCTTTGTAGTACATGTTTAATTATTCTATCCTTCACGCCAGTCCCAGTGAAGAATATAGATTATTTAAATGAAGTTAAAGTTTTACCTGTATAATATAATAAACATATTTTGCTGCTTTTCATCTTAAAAATGATATCGTCATCATATGTAAATATGCGCTTTATAAAGTGGCTCAGGTTGTGCAATATTATAACTGTAGTGTAAGTTTATAGTGAGGTAATTGTACTTATAAGTACAAACAGTTCTACAACGAGCAACGATTGAGTGCGTTCATAGTTCTTGGAATGAAACTGTTTCTGAACCGCAAGGTCCGTACAGGAAAGGCTTTGAAACGTTTTGCCATGGATGAATTCTCTTTCCGATCAGCTGCTGCTGTGATTCACACTCAGATACAGTTATATAAATACTCCGAGTGCTGCAGCGGGAGTAATATGGAAAAAGATGATCCTCTGTGGCAACTCCTAATGGGAGCAGCTGAAAGAAGAACAAGGTGCAGTGAATCTAACAACGCTAAAGCAGTTATGGTATTTGGGATACTATGGCTATTTCCTGGACCATTATATTATTACAAGTTGATTACAATCAGATGCATTACACTAATAAACAATATGCAGTTAGTTTCAGTGTATTTATAAAGCCGCGTCAGGAAAATAAGGAGTAACCAAACAGGAACAGTAGCACTGCTTTGACGCTGGGTGCCGCCAGTCTGCAAAACCGAGCGGAGAACTTGCGTACGACAAGGTATGAGGTACCGTGGAAAAGTGCGTGGCTTTACGCCAAGTGTAGGTTTTATACATCGCGATTTGAACGTGGAAAAGCTCTTACGCAACATTTCTGTGCATACGCACCGTTTATACATGAGGCCCCAGCTGATTCTCTCAGAAGAAAAATTGATTGGCACTTGATGATTAAATACTCCAGAGAAACAAAAAGGCACAGAAGGTTCTGACATCTCTTTAGGAACCCAGTTTTGCTGTAATCTAATTTGTTATGAACAGACTGAACATTGGCCAAAAAATGACTAAAGAAGGAGGCTGACTGCCATTGTGTTTTATTCTCATCTGGATGCTGCCCCCTTCATCCCCATTTTCTGCCTTGTTATATTAGTTGCATTCGGAGTTTGATAAAAATGAATCCTGAATACATGTTTCCAGATTTATAAGGGTTTGGCAATCAACAGTAATAACCTTGGAAGCAGATTGTGCAAATAACAAAAACAGCAAGAGTTTTATACAAAAATAAAGCACACACACCTGCAAGGAGCACCACACAACACATCACCACTGTCTGCACTATGATGTTTACATTATTATCTGCACTTATACGATTTGTCTGACAATTGCTTTAATGAGATGATCAGCCCTGAGCATGTATTGAAAGGATTCCTGTAATTTTTGAAGAACAAAAATGAACAAATGATGGGCACTCTGAAATGCTTAACACTGCCAAAGTCTACCATTACAGAACTGGTTTTTCATCTTAATCATTTGCATTTTACACATCAGTCAGGTGCAGTTAACATTATCCAGTCTTTAGTACAGTGTAATTATAGTTCTAAATGGTTGCACAGATATAAAAGTATGCAAATGAATGACAGTCTGAGTGTCGTAATCTAGTCAAGCAGAAATAAAAATAATTTTTTCTTATGGCTCCTAGAGTGCTTATTTAAATTTGAGCATCAAAGTTTATGTAGCCTAAACACTAGTCAAATACTTTATCAATGTCATGTTCATAATCAGTAATGCAGAAGACACCAGATAATCATTTATTAATAGATGAATCAGAACACCTCATCAAGTGAGCAATAAGGCCAGAAAAAAAACCATTCAGGGCTCTTTTTTAACATGTGACTCAAAACGCACAGGCCAGAGACAACATTAACATCACTGAAAGCCAGAGAATCTGCCTAAAATCCCTGAGCTTGTGGGAGGAAAACTCCAATTCTTACAGGGAATGAGTTAAGAATGAAAACAGAGAGATGAGAAGAAACTCAAAGCCCCTCATGTTGAATTTCTTTGTTGCTCAAGTCATCTAAGGTAATCTTATGTAGCACATATTGTGACACTATTATATCTTACACAACCAAGGCTACATGTGCTTCACCCCCTAGACTTGCACTATGTTGAACATACTTGCATTGCATTTTTAATGAATGACACATCTGTTCTTACTATTTTTTTCCCAAATACCACATATACTTTTGCTCTTTTCCATAAACGCTGAAGCCTTCTTTATGTATTCTTACCTCTTGAAAACAAATAAAGATCTTTTCCTTACCAATCTATTAAATGCAAATGCTAACAGCAAAAAAAAAATAATAAAAAGCAGTGCAAAAGTCACAGAAACATATTTACATATCTTCCATCCATCCATTTTCTAACCCGCTGAATCCGAATAGGGTCACGGGGGTCTGCCGGAGCCAATCCCAGCCAACACAGGGCACAAGGCAGGAACTAATCCTGTGCAGGGTGCCAACCCACCGCAGGACACACACAAACACACCCACACACCAAGCACACACTAGGGCCAATTTAGAATCGCCAATCCACCTAACCTGCATGTCTTTGGATTGTGGGAGGAAACCGGAGTGCCCAGAGGAAACCCACACAGACACGGGGAGAACATGCAAACTCCACGCAGGGAGGACCCGGGAAGTGAACCCGGGTCTCCTAACTGCGAGGCAGCAGCGCTACCACTGCGCTACCGTGCCGCCCTATTTACATATCTTGTCTTTCGAAATTTTAACTAGTACATGTGGTGACGTGCCTGTTTAAATTGTTAAAGTGCAGGGTATGCTTCCTGAACATTCTGTCTCTGGCTTTGGCATGTGCACGCAACGGGACACCGGTGATGGGTCGCGCGCACCTTCAGGTCAGGCCTGCTGGAGGACGCGTGCGTACCCCATCATCAAGCCGAGTGTTATTTTTTTTTTAGCCACCTGCCGTTATCAAAGGAAAAGGTGCAAAGCATTTAATTAAGTTTGTGCATGCCATAGTGTGACAAGGGGATCCCCAAGAAAAGTAACTTACTTTAATAGAAGGTCACTGGCTCCTCCGACGGGAGTGCTTTAGGCTGCGCTCGAGTTCACGCTTGTATTTGCTCACGCGCAGGCAACGCTGCTAGTTTATTTAATACATGCCTTGCTGGGGTTGAGGGTAGCACCTGTGCAGAATGCACCTGCGTCAGTCGCTATAGGTGGCATAGAGAAGCGTGTTACAGGATGGGATGAAGAGTTGTTCCCAAAGTATAAGAGGTACTTCCTGCCTCTTGAGGTGTGTCATTTGACTTTGTAGTGTAATGATATAACTCATTCCATTGTATACCAAACAGCGGCTTGTGCCTTATTTTGTAAATATTTTCTTGTATATAAATAGATATCTCCTAGGTGTAGTATAATTTTGGTGGAGGTATTTATGTAGATTTTGAGTTTGTGGTGCACTTTATTTTTCCTGTATTTCTTCCAAGTAGTGGCTGCTGGCTCCTTTTATAAGGCACCCAGAAGTGCTCCAGGTGCTCATTGACCTAATTCTGGCAGCACTTCCGGGTGTGGCAGAAGAGCTGCTCTCCAAGTCTCAGCAGCAGCTGCAGCACCCCCTGGCGGTGTTCCCAGATCCCAACAGGGCTGTATCCAACTCCATCTCCCATGAAGCCCTGTGGGAGTCCCAGGGGGGCTGCCATCTAGCGTTCCGGGGGTTATTGTTTTGCCCACATTTGCTCCCCTGGTCCTCTCAGTGAAGAGGCCAGACAAGGACCCTGGCTGTCTGTGACAACCTGTAAATAACACCCAGTTTGATTTTTGAAAAATGCCACCTTTCTGTGACTGTGTCTTCATCTCTGATTTCTCTCAAGTTTGATCCTGGTTGGTCCCAAACTACAAGACGGCCACTGTGTAGTCAGGTGCCAACCAAACCACTACATGGGGTGTCATAGTATAATGTGTATGTTTACGATTACTAGGGGGCTTAGTCCCCTGCTCGCAACGCCCCGGGATGCGCCATCCACTTCATGTTTCTGCCGTTCCCGTTTTGGGGGGGTTGGGGACTGAACACACACTAAGGACATGCGATCGGATCAGCTGCTTGCTTGCTGCTGCTACTGCCGAGCTGTGTGTTCTGCTTGTCGTTCTGTGTGTCGTTCATTTAAAAGCCTGTTCAGCAGCTGTCCTTTTGTTTTGCAGGACGTTAAAAGTGTCTCCAAGAAAATCACATATCATCTCTTTCCAAGCCTTCCAAGATTATTTTTTATAATAGAGAGACAAGTGTTGGTATTACTGGTAAACTGAAAAAAAAGTTAAAAGTCCATTGTTAAACTGTTAGATTGTAATGTGGAAGAATTTTGAATACAGTAAAATAAGGTATCAATGATAGGTTACAAGCCCAAATATTCAACTGTATTCAACAGTACGTACTGACTGAAAGAACTGAAGTGTACAAATAAGTCTTTTTAAACTGCTCAATATGCCCGTTTCAAGGGTGGTCATCAAGAAAACAAGATTAACCAACTAGATTTCTTTTAGAAGAGTAATTAATCAGACATCAAATCATCAAGTTCAGTATGCATTAAAGTTTTTAAAGCTAAGACTGAAGGGACATCTCTTATATAAGCAAGAAGATCATTTCAAAGGTTTGGGCCCTGTAACTCAAGACTTGATCTCCCACTGTTATTTTATTAATTCTTGGAATCATAAGATCTTAATGTGCGCTGTGGATTGTAAGTAATAGTAAGTTTCGCTAGGTAAACAGGGCCTGGGCCATTAAGGCTTTACATGTTAAAAGGAGGATTTTGAAATCAGCCCTACATTTAACTGGAAACCAATGCATGGACCTGAGAACTGAAGTTATGTGTTTGTACTTTCTAGCTGTCGTATTGATTTTTGCAGTAGTATCTTGAATTAACTGAAAGCTGCATACAGAACAATTTAAACAGCCAGTGAACACTGCAATGCAAGAGTCAACCTTACTGGAAATAAATGGATGAATTAATTTTTCAGTTTCTTGTATACTTAGAAAGTGTTCTAAATTTCCATCATTCATAAGATAGAAAAAATATATTTAGAACTGTTTTGTAATGTGGATTTTTCAAAGACATGCTAGTGTCAAAGATACTGATTCTGTAAAACTAATGGTAGTTCCAACCGAGTTAAAAGTAACAAATATTGTTGTAGTCTGCATCACACACCCACCTCCAATAAATAAGCTTTCTTGTTTCTTATGCATTCAGAGACAAATATTTTTTATCCATCCAATTCTTTAACTCACTGACATAATTAATTAAGGACACCACTGGATAACTGTCATTTGGTCTGAAAGAAAGGTACTGTTGAATGTCATCTGCATATAGTGAAAATTAATGTTATGCTTTCCAGTGATATAGTTGTTCCCAACGGAACCATATAAAGTGAAAACAGTATAGGTCCAAGTAGTAAAACCCTGTTGAAGAAATGTAAAATGAAACCCAAAGCCTCCTGTACCTGTTGCAGTTCTATTCAAACCCACCTTAATTCTCTGAAGTCTGCATCCAAACCCAATCATTATCCACAGCTGTGTGCAGTTATACTTAATTTGCCTTGCATTATACAAATGACTTCTAGTTATTGACACTGTATAACTGTTTCTGTTACTTAATAATAAGTAAAACAACATTTATCGCTATAGTATGGATGGTTGTATCCAAATGTATTTCACTGTAAACCCTGCAGTCCAAATAACTTAATTCTTTTAACTTGTGTAAAATTAAATCTTCATTAAAAGTTCAACTAACTTAAAAAAATAATGTTGTTCTAACTGGCAATACAATTTTGAGTTTTGTAAACTTTATTTATTTGATGATGTACAACTTAGTTTTGGATTAAGTATCGTAATTATAAAGTCACTGTCACTGTGAATTCTCGAGTTATGACGTTAATGTGTCTGCATTATTACGTCTGTTGTATGCGCCAGCAGTAGTGGTATTTAAAGGTATGGATTGAATTCTCAATATTTTACGTATTTCAGTGAGGTAAAGTTGAAAACATTGCAAAAACTGTTTTAAAAATCATTAAAACAGAATCAACTTGTGTTCAGCTGAGTCACAGAGCTACCAGTGCTTCCGTGAACAGGTTTGATAATTTGATTACATTGATACTTTTTAAAAGTAATTGTAAATTTCAAAATCAGAATCTTTGTTTCATTTTGTCAATTATTAATATCATAACAAAAACGTACACTCAAAAATAATCTTTTTTAATAAGTTTTCAGGCTGTGGTGTCTAGAATGGCTTGGGGCTATAAATTGTGTTCAGATATTTGGAGCTCCAAAACCTAATTATTTAAACATTATAGGCTGGAGCACAGTCATTTTTCAAGAGTTAGCCCACTACCATGCCTATATGATAATTGCATGTGCACATTTCAGACACTGAATGCTTTGAAAACTCATTTGTCAAGATATCATAAACACAGCAGTTACACACACAATAAGCGTGCAGTATTCAGCTGTCCTATGTGCACATTTCAGCAACCATTTTCTGAATCTGCATTACTCTGTCACTACAGAAGACATTTAAAAAACCATGAAACGGTGGTATGTCCATACAGGGACTGTAACTATAGTACAAATGTGTACTCTTCATTTAATTCTCATAAGAGTAGAGTACATCAATATAACCTTGCATCAGATTTCTGCAGTGGCATCATCAGCATTAGAGTCAAGTGCTTTGGAGGAGGAGTTGTCTTCCCAGAGCACAGAAATACAGGATGATTATGACAAACAGGGTGATAATTATGACAAACTAAGAAATCAACTGAAGCTTAATTTAGCTTTTTTATTTTTAAAGATGCAGTCTATACTGCATGTCTCAGACACAGGTACTCAAGAAATAGTCGACCACTTGAATCAATTTTTTTCATTGTCAAAGCCCTTGATAAAGTCATCAGTTAATGACATTTTGCTGAGGTGTGGTCATAATGTTACAGAATCCACTCTGAATGAAGTAGTCAAAGCAGTCATGGATTCAAACGTTCTATTTAGTTCTACTTTAGAAGGTGCAGAGCTGTCATCTTCCAAACGAAGGAGAACATTTATTGAGAATAGATACCCATTTTTAAGGCCAGTTGAGTATCAGCTAGAGAAACCCGGTCATACAATAATGTATGTTCCAGTTCTTCCAATGCTTCAGGAGTTGTTTGAAAAAACAGACATTCTCAGCAAGATCAGAGAACATAACTCCGACCTTAACCATTATAAGACATACCAAGATGGCTCATATTTTTGTGACAACATCTTACTTTCAAAAGAAGAGTTCAGCTTTTCCATTCAGCTTTATATTGATGATCCTGAAATTGCTAACCCTCTTGGGACATCTCGTAAAATTCACAAACTTTATCCAATATACTGGGTCCTAGCCAATTTGCCCCCAAAACACAGGTCAGCATTGCACACTATACAACTGTAAAAGTGTTAGACCTCCAGAATTATGGTTACTCAGCAGCACTTGCACCATTGGTCCGTGATATTCGCACTTTGGAAGAGGATGTTGTCTTTATTGAATCTCTTGGTCAAAATATAAAGGGCACCATATTATGTGTTTGTGCTGACAATCTAGCTGCCCATGGTTTAGGTGGATTTCTACAGTCATTCAGATCAGAATATGTCTGCAGGTTTTGTATGGCCACAAATGAACAGTTTCAAAACACAGCAGTCAGAGAAGGTCAGTTTACCGTAAGAAACAAGGGCAGTCATGACCTTCATGTACAGACTGTGTTAAAGAATCACAGATTAGGAAGCCATTTTGGTGTGAAAGGAAAATGTGTCCTGCGTGAGTCGTTACAGTACTTTCATCCTATCACAGGGTTTCCTCCGGATGTACTACATGATCTTTTGGAGGGAATTGTTCCCTTTGAACTTTCTCTTTGTATAAAAAAGATGATCCAGTTGAAGTACTTCAGTTTAGAGTATTTAAACCAAAAGATTATATCCTACACATACCAGCACACTGATAAATCGGACAAACCTCATCCAATTCCGAAAACATTTCTCTCTCGAAGAAAAATTGGAGGTAATGGACATGAAAATGCCACTCTACTAAGAATGCTTCCACTGTTTGTAGGTAGTGCTGTGCCAGAAGGTAGAGCTATATGGGCAGTTTTGATGGATCTGAAGGAAGTGGTGGAACTGGCATTGTGCCCATCATTCACCGATGAAATGTTAGATTACTTTCAATGCAAAATCAGCGATCATAGACAGGCATTGCAATCGGCCTTCCCTAACTGTAGGCTGCTTCCTAAACATCACTATTTGGAGCACTATCCAGATCTAATAAAGTGCTTTGGACCACTTGTGCATGTTTGGACCATGAGGTTTGAGGCTAAGCATCACTTTTTTAAAAGAGCTGTACAAGATGTGCACAATTTTAGAAACATTTTGAAGACACTTGCAGATAGACATCAAAACATGATGGCATATCATCTTCATGCACCGTCATTTTTCAAGCCAAAGATACAGACATCAAGAGTTGACTCGGTTTTGGTGTCATCACTACCCCAGATAGCTCAGTTACATTTAAGGGATGTAACAGATACTGACCGAGTCTACAGTACCAGAATGGTGACAACTGATGGCACAGACTACTCCTCTGGGATGTTTGTATTTGCTGGATTCAATGGGGGACTGCCAAAATTTACCAAAATTGTTGAGCTCTACATAGTGAACCACATAGTTTGCTTTCTTTGTCATGATTTTGATTCATGGTGTTCAGAACATTTTCACTGTTATGAGCTGTCAGCCACACCCACATGCTTGTCTGTTCACCTGATCTTTTCTGCATACAGAATTGAAAGTTTGCTGCTGTTGACTCCAAAAAGATTCATACCACTCAAGCAAGATTAGGAACCTTAAATAGTAAGTAATTGCAACTTTTGTTTGGTCAATTCTAATGTGGTCAGTGTATATTCTATATAACTGCATTATATTTTGTAATACAGAGTTATATTTCAGTTTTTTTTGCAGTTACCTTAATCTTTAAAAGCTATACTTTGTCAGTTTTTGACCTTAACCTCACTAATGAAGGGGCTCATGACATATATTTGGTAATGTACTCTATAAATACTATACAACACACAATAACCTGGCATTTGCCAGTGTAGAGTTGATCAGATTCTTCTCACCAGCTCTTGCTCTGCCATATGCATCTTTGTTTCCTGACACTGTGCTCTTTGTCACATTATCTTTTTAGTGTTGGTATTTGGATGATTAGTTTTTGATACTATAATGAAAAACTAATGCAGAACTGAGAGATATTCCATGGTGGATGATAATGTAAATTATACCATTTCCGGCTATACAGAGATTGAACTAATAACTTGTGCCTTTTTAAAAACTACCAAATTCTCTTTCAATTATTATTTTATTTTCTCTTTGATACATTTATAGTACAATGGCAGCCGAAGAGTCACAAACGATGATTCTTCAGTTAGTTGAGAAAAACCATGCACGCAAATTAAAGCTTAGCTCACAGCCAGCCTCAGTTGATGCACTGATTAAGATTATAAAAGAACAAATGGAATTGGATCTTCAGTTCACCTTACAATATGAAGCTCCAGACTTTGATGGAAGACTTACCTCCCTGGTTGACATCAAAGAATTGCCACAAAAATCAGTTTTGCATATAACATTTGAAGAAGAGTTCTTCTAGTTCTGTTGCATCTACTGAAATACTGTCAGATATATCAAGCCCTGAACGTTTAACTAGATGGCCTTTGGATTTGTTTCCTAAGTTTTCTTTTGATGTTGAGTTAAAACTTAGAGAAGGGAATGCAGAGTTTGAGAAGACTGGGAGACCTCTTAAACTGACAAGAGACCAAAAACATGATATCTTGGATAAACTTGCATCTACTATCTATGGCTTCCCTGCTTACCCAAGTGGCAAACAGATTGCATTTGTAGCCGAAGCACTTGTCACAAAACATCTGTGTTTAAAAGAAGCAGGGTCTAACACTGGGTGGAATGGCTGGAAGAACAGCCTGCCGTTGAAATGGGCAATTACAGAAACAAGATGAGAAGGGCAGGATGCATTGAAGTCTCTATAAATGCTGGCAAAAGAAGCCAAAACAATCCTGACAACGAATCTCCACACTCTGGTATTAAAAGACCCAAGCGTGCAGAGGTTAACTTTCTGCCCAACTTTCCCAAGGAAGAAAATTCCACATCTCTTGAGTGCGTGAGGGAGCAGATCGTTGAAGAGCTAAAGAAGACTGAGAGAAATCTACCTCTGATTGGAAGGATGATGCAGACCACATTTGCCCTGAGATGACAGACCATCATCCAATTCAGCCCATCAGTGAAAGAAATTCTGGACCTCTGGACTGCTCTGCGCATAGTGTCTGAGGTAAAGTGGTTTATCTGCTGTTTCAATGATGCTCCAGTGCTTATATGCCCCATTCTGTGTAAATAATATTTATATTGAATTGATATGTACTGATATTCTATTACTGTTTACTTAGGTGTATGCAGAATTCCAGCAGATCACAACCCAGAACCTGCGCAACATATTCTATGCAGAGCTTGATCGTCACATCCCACGCTTGATGAACTTGTTTAGGCAGAAGGCATCCAAAACTGGAAAGATTTCAGATTCTTTGGCTGGCATTTTGAAAGTCCATGACGAACAGGTACTACACTGCCTATTTCAAAATTACAGAAGTGAAATATGAGCTTTTTAATTAGCAAACTTGCATGTGTGTTATTAGTTACTGTTGTGGAATGTTGTTCCAGTTTGTATCTTATTTTGAGTAAAGTGCTAAATCATTGGCTACTTGTCTTTTTACAGAATATCACTAATAATATATTTCACGGCCCACATAATGCTTAGGATGCTTCGGGGTTAGGGCATTGACCACACCTTTATTTGCTGCTGCTAAGGGGGTAATATTGTTTGGATCACAATGCCTTGCTTCATGTTTGGTTTAGTCACCATATTTTGGATACAGTTTGAATGAAAAACTAAGACAGCCTAATTCTTATTTAGTTCAGTTTAGTTTATGTTATACTTTCATTAGAATATTAGAACAATCTAGACGAGAACAGGCCATTCAGCCTAACAAAGCTCGCCACTCCTATCCACTTGTTTCCTTCAAGAAAACATCAAGTTGAGTTTTGAAAGTCCCTAACGTCTTACTGTCTACCACACTACTTGGTAGCTTATTCCAAGTGTCTATCATTCTTTGTGTAAAGAAAAACTTCCTAATGTTTGTGCAAAATTTACCCTTAACAAGTTTCCAACTGTGTCCCCGTGTTCTTGATGAACTCATTTTAAAATACAAGTCTCGATCCACTGTACTAATTCCCTTCAGAATTTTAAACACTTCAATCATGTCACCTCTTAATCTTCTTTTGCTTAAACTGTAAAGGCACAGCTCTTTTAAACTTTCCTCATAATTCAACCCCTGTAGACCTGGAATCAGCCTAGTCGCTCTTCTCTGGACCTTTTCTAGTGCTGTTATGTCCTTTTGTAGCCTGGAGACCAAACTGCACACAGTACTCAAGATGAGGCCTCACCAGTGCATTATAAAGGTTGAGCATAACCTCCTTGGACTTGTACTCCACAGATCGTGCTATATAACCTAACATTCTGTTAGCCTTCTTAATGGCTTCTGAACACTGTTGGGAAGTTGATAGCTTTGAGTCCACATTAGCCAAGTTTCCATCCAGTTTTTTGCGACATTTTGTTATCGACAAGCAGAATATACGTAAAAAAAATGTGCGAAATTTGCTGTCTCCTGCCTGTTTCCATCCAACTGGCTTTTTATCGATAAAATGGTGTGCGTGATGACGTCATCCCCTCCAAAACGAACTGTCGCATAAGTTTTGTTGTATCGCGAAAAAAAATCTGCCCTTGAGCCATTTCCATACATAATTTTGTGTATGTCGCAAATTATCTACCTTTTGTTTTCCACGTTACACCCCCTCCACTAAACAATGAAACAAAGAAATTGAGAGATTATTCAGACAGTTTTTTTTTATTTGCCAGCTTACAGTTATTTCAGTTTCACAAATAATTGGAATTGTACATAATATCCGAAGACGACAGCAGAATGAAGCAGTTGCTTGTCTGATAGCCCTAGAGCTCGAAGAAAATACCCCAGTGCGGGTATGGGAGAGACGACGGAATAAGACCTTCTGGAAGGAGGTGGTGGGGAGACACTTCACAGAAAATCTCTGGCTGCAATATTTTAGAATGACACGGCCGATGTTTGAGATGTTGTGTGGATTCATCAGTCCTGTCACCGACCACCGGTTCCAACCCAAAAGCGGATTGCCAAGCTGGCAACCTGCGCCAAATATAGAGTAGTTGGAGAAACTTTTGGGGTTAGCAAAACTACTGTCCATCAATGTGTATATGCTGTGTGCACAGCTATTAAAGAAAAATTAATGCGGCGTTATATCAGACTTCCGACTGTAGCGGAGGCCAATGAAATTGCATATGCAATTCCTTGGTGCATCTTGTGCCACAGATTTACGCTGCGCTGGATGGCACGCATGTGCCTATTCTTCCCCCGACGGAAGGCTACCGCGATTACATTAATCGCAAACGTTGGCCATCTGTTGTTCTCCAGGCACTTGTTGATGACAGGTGCATGAAACGAGACATTTGCGTTGGCACTCCTGGAAGTGCTCATGATGCAGCTGTGTTTGCAGCATCGGATCTGTACAGGTGAGCCTACCTTTCAACATCCCTTCTCAGTGCGATAACAACTGAATTAGTACTGTAACCTGCTTCCCTTAAGGTTTTTAATTTAAAACTGAAATTTGAATTAATACAAAATAACGACGATTAATCAAAAAAAAAAAATAAAGTTAATATTAATGAGAGAATTTCTCATATATGCTAAAACATCTGCCATTTAATAATAATAAAAAAATGTTTAGATAATGAAACACACGGTTTATTAAATATTTTGACTGGCACAGTAAATTACCTTTGCGGTTTTTGTATTATTTAGACATCCTGAGAGACACCCCCAGGCTACAGTTGATGTGGAGGGAGTTCAGGTACCCCTTTTAGTAGCAGGAGACCCAGCCTATCCGCTACTGCATTGGCTCATCATGAGAAATAACGAGTCTCTTCATCAGACCATGCGAACCGCTCCGCTATTCTCGTTTTGATTGCACGTGATGAAAATGTATCATGTGACACATTTATTTGCGTTAAAGCCCTTTTTTTCCGACAAAAAGTGTTTCCAATGTAGTTTTTGCGACATCTGAAGTATCGATATGGAATTTATGCGCTAAAGTTAAATGGAAAAATATTATGTCGACATGTACAACATTTTATCGATAATTAGCATTTCCATCAGCTAAATTTGAAGCGCTAAATATTTTTTCGCAAAAACTCCTTGGATGGAAACCTGGTTTATGACTCCTAAATCCTTCTCATAAGGTGTACTCTCGATTTTCCGACCGTCCATTGTGTATTCAAACGTAATATTTTTACTTCCTATGTGTAATACTTTACATTTAATGACATTAAATTTCATCTGCCACAAATCTCCGCAAGCCTGTATGCTATCCAAGTCCTTCTGTAATGATATAACGGATTCCAAATTATCTGCTAATCCACCTATCTTCGTATCATCTGCAAACTTAACCAGCTTGTTACTTATATTCCTATCAAAATCATTTATATATATTAAAAATAGCAATGGCCCTAGCACTGACCCCTGTGGAACACCACTCTTAACATCGGCCAGTTCTGATGAGGTTCCTCGCACCATCACCCTCTGCTTCCTGTGTCTGAGCCAATTCTGCACCCATCTAAAAACATTACCCTGAACTCCCACTTCTTTTAACTTGATTCCCGACCTTTCATGTGGCACCTTATCAAATGCTTTCTGAAAGTCCAGATAAATAATATCATAAGCTCCACTTTGATCGTATGCTTTTGTTGCCTCCTCATAGAATTCCAGCATGTTAGTAAAACACAACCTCCCTCTTCTGAACCCATGCTGACTGTTTAGAATAACTCCTGTCCTTGCCATGTGTTGCTCAATCTTATCCTTAATAATTCCTTCCATTAATTTTCCTGTGATGCATGTTAAGCTTACTGGCCTATAGTTGCTTGGATCTGCCCTGTCACCCTTTTTATATAATGGGATGATATTTGCCATTTTCCAGTCCTTTGGAATCTCTCCAGTGCACAGTGACTTCCTAAAAATACGTGTCAAGGGTTTATATATGTACTCACTAGCCTCCTTAAGAACACGAGGATAAATATTATCTGGGCCTGGTGATTTGTTTGATTTCATCTTATTTAATCTGAGTACTGCGGTGGGTTGGCACCCTGCCCTGGATTGGTTCCTGCCTTGTGCCCTGTGTTGGCTGGGATTGGCTCCAGCAGACCCCCGTGACCCTGTATTCGGATTCAGCGGGTTAGAAAATGGATGGATTAATCTGAGCAGCACTTCTCCCTCTACAATTTCCAAATCCCTCAGTACCTCCTTAGTAGTCGTGTTTACCTCTGGGAGGTTATCCACTTGCTCACTTGTAAACACCTCAGAAAAATGTAAGTTTAGGGCATCTGCTATTTCATTGTCTGTATCTTTTAATTCCCCTTTACTATTCCTGATGAACTTGACCTCCTCCTTAACTGTTCTTTTACTACTAAAATACTGAAAGAATCTCTTGGGGTCTTCTTTCGCCTTATCTGCTATATTCCTTTTCCAGCTGTCTTTTAGCCTCTCTGATATCCTTCTTAATGGTTGCCCTCATGTTCTCATACGCGCTATGATTCTCTTTGCAGTCGTTAGTCTTATATGCCTTATACAGCAGTTTTTTCCTTTGCAACTTCTTTTTTAAATCTTTATTAATCCATCGTGGAGTTTTTTTTAGTTTCCTATTAATTCCAAATTTAGGTATGTATCTGTCCTGCATTACATGTAAAACATTTTTAAACCTGTTCCACTGCTCCTCGACTGTCTCCACATTTAAAAGCTTATCCCAGTCTATCCTACTTAGACTTTGCCGCATCTGCTCAAAATTAGCCCTACCAAAGTTCATCTTAACAATTTTAGTCTTTGCATCTGCACTCTTACAAAATACTGAGAATTGTATTACATTATGGTCACTTGACCCTAGTGGTTCAATCACCTCTACACCCTCAATTCTATCCTGATTATTACAGAATACTAAATCCAGACAGGCTTCGCCCCGTGCTGGTGCTTTAACATGCTGTGTTAAAAAACAGTCACTGATTACTTCTAAAAACTCCTGCTCTTGTGCTCCTCCATCTGCAAGGTTATCCCAGTTAATATTTGGATAATTAAAGTCCCCCATGACTATAATATCCCCCTGTAAACTTGCCTTTTTGATATTACTAAAAAGATGTGTGTTGAAATTACTGTCTGAATTGGGTGGTCTATAACACACTCCTAAAATAAGACCTCTTTCCCAAATATTTTCCAGGTGAAGCCACATGTCCTCACTAAGATGGGGCTCATCATCAAACTGAAGATAACTTACATTTAAACCCTGTTTGGCATAAACAGCAACCCCACCTCCTTTTCTGTTCTGTCTATCCTTCCTAAAAAATGTGTATCCCTCTATGTTACACTCATCCCCATCTTTGTTATTTAGCCAGGTTTACGTTATTCCGTTATTGCTATAACTTTAGACAGTCTTAGCTGGTGTTTAAATTCTGAACTTAATTTATACAATAAAATGCAATTCTGTCTACAATTCTGTTCTCCTTAGGAATTACATGATATACACACAAAACGTACAACTGTTCTCCATGCACTTCCTGTGTTTCTGCGAGAGGATTGGTCTGGATTTTTGAGAACATGCAAGGTTGGTTATAAACTTATATCACACATTTTATACTTTAAACTTCCTGCTTGTGATTGTGTATTCTTTTATGTTATTGATTGTGAAATAGCTGTGTTTCGATTTCTTTCAGGACATTGATAAGGCAGAGCTTGTGAATGCACCTATGGCCCTTATTACACTGAACAGGGACAACACCAGCAGTCCAGTTCACTACCAATCTGAAAAAGTCTTAATTGTTATTGAAAGTAAAGTTGTAATTACTTTACCCAGGTTTGTGGATGCCCTTGTGGTAATGTTGTCTCAGATATTCTCTGCATCTTAGTTATCCCAAAGGACTACAAAACACTTTTGAATTCTTTCAAAAGATTTTGGTTAGTGTGGAAGATGGCAAATTGTCACCCAGACTGCGGACTCTAAAGAATGATTTGATGGACGGCTGCTCAGGTTGCTCCCTCCCCAGAAACAGACAGACGCCACAACCCCTGAAACACTGGCTACCCTCACATTGCTCCTTACCCTTGCGCTAATACGAGCAATACAAGCCTCGCGCGATACTCTGCCGACTTAAAAAGCCTTGAGCAGCGCCTGGCAGTTTCGTTATTGATTTGTTTTGCTTTCTCTCTCTCTCAGACTACTTCTGCTCCTGACCCGTATTCATTTGAAGAAGAATGAACTTTCACTCCCCTTTAATTGATAAACAAAATTGTCATCTCTGTCAAGGAGCAAGTTTGAAGAGACAAAATCTTTGTTTACAGTGTTTGAATAAAAATCCTTCTTCTTTCCACGACCTGGTGTGTCTCTGTGCAAATCTGTGACCCAAGCGTGACAATACCTAAAAACATCTGAGAAAGTGATGTCTAGCCTTTAAAGAATTGTATTGAAAAAGTGCACTTTTGGCGCTTAGTTTTATATATAATATACTGAGTCACAGTAGTTGTTAAATGTTGCCTATTTCACTCCGTCTCACCACAAATATTGAGTTTGAACCAGTGTACTGAGCTCACTTTTTTGTTCAACTTGGAAGAATTTAATATGTTCATAAACAATATGTGCATTTAATATGTAATATAATTCAAATAACATGCACTACTTCATGGCTGCCTGTAGTCTCGTCCATTATTGGTGTCATTTTACAGTTTCTTAACTTGAAAAGACAATTTCAAATCTAATATTCTTAATGAGATGAGAGGAAGTCTAAGATGTACACATATTAAATTGTCCTTCAGTCTGAAAATTGTTAGAATCTGTAGCATATTGGCACAATTGGGAACACTAAAATCCTGTAATCCAGAACATTTGATCTGACACTGAGAGGTAGCGATAAGAATTAGAAAGGGTTAAAATTTAAAGAAGGTTATGTTATTTTAAGTAACCTGTTGCACTGTCTGTGTATGTTTTGTATTTTTATAATAGCAATTTATTAATGTTGCAGTGAATGTTCAAATAAAACTTTTGAATGACAACAGTATATGCCTGAGTTTTATTTAATTAAAGGTGTAATTACAACTAATACATTTTGTCTTTAGATAACTCAAAATAGGCAATGCTTTGATTAAATTTTTTTAAGTTACACTTTCTTAATTTGATCTGAGAATAACATTTTTAATTATTATTACATATTACTAAAATATTTGAGTATAAATATGCAGTTATTTAATTTAAACTGAGTTAAATATTACAAGTCACTTACTCAAAAAAATAGGTTTGAAAAAATTTACATTTTAAGTTAACTTAATTTATTTGTGGCAACTTATTGCCTCAATTTTTTTTAGTTTTGCTAACTTGTTCAGGTTTACAGTGTATGCATCAGCTCCATCTGTTCAAATCCTAGCTCAGGCAATATTCTGCATGGAGTTAAAAATGGAAGTTACTGTGGGTGAACATGAATTTCTACCCACAATGTAAAGACATTATCAGTAGAAGTGATGAGGGACCCTAAACTGTCCTGTGCTGAGTTAGTGTGAATGCCCTGTAGTACCTCATCCAAAGTTTCTTCATGTGTTTTGCCTGTTGCTATAGTACCTGCTTCCTGTATACCGGCACTGGATGAAATGGGGGGATACATGCTAAGCCAACTTTTTTTATACAAGTGTCTTTAGTGCTTGCTGTTTGTGCTGATCGACACATTTGCATAACAAAAGATGCTGATGGAGAGTTGGGAAGGAATTTAAAGTGGACTGGGATTATGAGTTTTTTGTAGGCTTCAGGGATTCTAGTGTTAATTTACCAAAATTTAGTCTTGGATGTGGTGAAGTATGTGGTGTAGACTATTTAAAGAATCGTGCCAACAATGTCACCCTGCACAAGTCTCGGAAATGCCCCAACTATACCATAATAGCCCAGTACATGATTAAACAAAGAACAAGTGCTAATGATCAGTGACATGATTAAATGAAATCGAATAAACTAAAACAGAAATACAGTGGCATGGAAAAGTCTGAGTCAGAGAATTTATAAAGCTTTGCAATTTGCATCACCTGGGGTTTCTTAATAATGACTGTGAACAAGTCATAGCCCTAATGAGCTGTATAAAATTAAGGTCTGAGACCTTGTAAATGTTATCTGAGCTCAAACTTTTATATGGTGCTCTTTTCCCTTTTTTACTGTACAAAAAAATACACCAATCTTGCATAAAATACTGAAAAGAAATGTGTCATCTTTAATTTAATGTTTTTTGGTGATCAGTTCAACTTCTGCTCACTTAACTTTTCACAGAAACAGACATTTTAAGCAAGCAGAAACCGTGCCATGCCACCATAGGTATAGAAGGAATCAAACTAAGCAAAAGATGGCCAAACTAAAAGAAAACGGTGTGGCATGTGTGACAATTTATCTTTCAAATTATCAATTCCTGTACCATCAATCACTGTAATAACATAACAATAAGACACACGGTGACCATCCTAGATCAGCAAGGTCTCCACCAAGCAAACATTTTGTGGAAACAGGTGTTTCAAGAAGTGCTCTCCAAGCTCTTCAAAAGCAGCACAAGGCAACAGATAAAGGTTGAGAACTAGACACAGAGTGGTGGGCCACAGAAAATAAAGTGAAGAAGACAAGATACATCAAACTGACATCCCTTCTGTTCTGTCAGACTTGAAGTAAGTCAGCAAGTTCACAACGATAAGCAGCAGGACCAGTATATGAAGACAAGGTGAGCAAGCTAGTGGAGTTCAAAACTCAGCAAGTGTAACAATACAATGACAAAGCTCAATATAATAAACTAGCTAACCCGCGGCGTAGCATACGCTGCATAATCAGGCCGCTTTTTAAATGATTTTTAAGCACAGAGGGAAAAATAAACATTTGAAAAATCTGTAATTTAATAAACCACCAAGAAAAGTAACATTGCAACAATGCACGCTACGAACCAACATACAATTGTCCGTGACTGAAAACCGGAGGAGCGTCGCGCTTTCTCCTTCCAAAGCGAAGGACGGGGTTGAACTGCGCTCGCTCAGTACGCACTGCCCGCTTATGTGCCCGCCCCCAACTCCCTACCTGAGTCGCTTTTGTCTGTGTACAGTCCACACGCACCTGTGAGTCACGTTGACTGTTAATTTTCCAAACACCGCCTCAGTCAGTTTCCACGTTGATTTTTCATTGTTCTTTGCGGTTCCGGCTGCTTTTTTATATATAATCCACCAAGTCACCCGACCATGGGGGGCTTTACAAAGGGCAGGGACGTAATCAGTGCGGCGTATGACCCGCACGTACTGGGAATTTCTCGTTCGTGGGGAACAACTGGAAGCCACGGTCTCCATCAGGAATGGGGTTCTACGGCTTACCCACGCCTCCCCGTGATGAGTAGACACATGTTGATCCATTCAGTGTAGCGCGCGTGCAGTACCGGACATACAAGTGCATCACAGACCTGTTAATGCTCAATCTCACGTGGCTGAAAGCCACTTGTCCCTCTAAGAATTTGGACGGCGACGCTGTTGGGTCGTGTAACCATTTAGCAGGCGGGAGTCTCGTTCGTTTTTGGAAATAACCAGCCAAATCGCTCCACCAACTAAGAGCTGCCATGCACCAACACCCACAGAATCGAGAAAGCTATCAATCTGTCAATCCTGTCCGTGTCCGGGCCGGGTGAGGTTTCCTGTGTTGAGTCAAATGAAGTGAAAGGCTCCACACCTGGTGGTGCCCTTCCGTCAATTCCTTTAAGTTTCAGCTTTGTAACCATACTCCCCCCTGAACCCAAAAACTTTGGTTACCCGGCTGGCTGTCCGGCGGGTCATGGGAATGACGCCGCCGGATCGCCTGTTGCGGGGCCTGCATTGGTGAAGCAGGTGAGACGGTAATGAAACAGAGGCCTAGGGCTTATTGGTTTTTAAAGACTGCTTCCTTCATTGGGTTTTAACCAATGCACGGAACGAACCAACACACAATCATCTGTGCGGCTCTCAGGGTGGAACGGGAGGAGAGGAGAAGGACATCCACTCCGCTCCCTCTGTCATGCTAGTCTGCTGATTTCTCGTTCAGTATACACTGCCTGCTCATGTGCCCACCTCCAACTCGTCACTCGAGTCGTTGTCATCTTTGGACAGTCCAGATGCACCTGTGATTCACGTAGACTTTTCATTGCTCTGTGCGGTTTTGGCTGCCTTTCTATATATAATCCACGAAGACACCCGACCATGGTGGGAGGGGGGTGTGTACAAAGTGCAGGAGTATCTAAAAAGACGCATGTTTGTCGCAGATGCGAATTGCTGTATGTAGCGTGTAAAACAGTTTGCTATAATGCACACGGTCGTGCGTCATAACTGAAAACTCGTTTTTAAAGACTGCTCACTTCATTGTGTTTTAACCTCAGTTGTAAAGGAACGTTTTAAGGATCCCATGGGATACCCCTCGCAAACAGTTTTACACGCCGCATATGGCAATTCACCTCCGCGAGAAGCATGCCTCTATTAACAGTCAACGTGGGTTGGAGCTGCATGTGACCTCTGCGACAGACGAATATAAATGACGCTGGTTTTTCTGTGTCGTCCGAGTTGGTGGGCGTGGCTCTGTGAGTTGTCGTTGTATCCAATGGTCTTGGAGTTGGTGGGCGTGGCTCCTTCCTGCGTGCACCATAGGTGTCTCACTTGTCGGCGGCTTAGTGAATCCACGCCCCTCCGGCGTGCTTTCCATGGTTGTCTTGCCTTAGTGAATTATATATATATAAATGAAGAATGACTAAAAATAACATAGAAAGAGAAAACTATTCTTTTTATACAAACTTAGAGATCTCCATGCAGCGCCAGCGTAAGTAGAGCCAAGTGGTTGGCATCAATTGCCCCGACTTTCAACAAGTGCACTGTTAGCAACAGACTCAAGTTTCTTAGTAACCGATGTTCAAAATGGCAGTGCACAGGGAGATGCAAAATAGTGATACGATAGAAACAAACTAAGTCCTGAAATAAAACAGAACTACTGGAAAAAATTATCAAAGTTCAGAGTAAAATGTGTTCTTCTCAGTAAAAATCATCAAAACAAAAACAGAATCATTACACATATCATAGGAGACAAGGTCAATCAGGCATCCTGGCTGAAATGGATGGTGGTTCCTTACCTGGCCAGGGGGCATCATAATAGATAGACATTGGGAGAAGCCTTCCTGGACATGTGCATTTTGAGAGTATGCTGGTTGGCAGCATCCTTCTGGTGGATCTCTCATTTCTGAATCTGACGAGTGGCTGATTGGGTACTGTATTCCCAATTGGTGGTGCCATCAGGGGTAGTTGCTAGGAGGATGCTCCCCTGTCTTAGGGAAGTTCTGCTTGACCTGGAAGTGCTTCTTTTTGGCAATGTTGCTACACTTGTAGTACTTCCGGGTCCTGGTTGAAAAGAACCCGTTCCTCCTCCCCTAGGGAGTCACGAGTCAGGAGCACAGTAGGGTGATACTTGTCTTTGTAGGTTTGGAGGAAGCAAGAAAAGAAATAAGAAAAGATAGGAAAAGAAAAAGAATTGTTTTGTGGAATAAGAAGCCTGTCTAAGGTATTTTGTGAAATAAAGAATATTTATTTGAACTCCGGACTTGCCATAGTGAAGTTTTGTCGGGGGTTTGGGGCACTGTTGTTCCCCTTACAGACCACACGCCTATAAAATTAAAGTCCAGCACTACTATTAGCTTCGAATTCACAGAAACTACTGGAACCCAAGTACACTTGTCTATAGTCCAGAGAAGTCTTGTCAGAAGTGGTCTTTATGGAACAGTTGCCGCCAAAAAGCCTTTTCTTTAAAGTAGGCATAAAACCAAAAGACGCACTCACTCAACATATCACAAGGACAAGGACAGTGAACAATGATGGCAAGTTCTCTGAACTGATGAGACAAAACCTCAAAATCTTGGCTCAGAAAGAGGCAGTTTGAAAAATGTGAACCCCGTATTAAATAAGTTATCCATGTAAAAATGATAACATCTGCCATTGAAGGGAATAAATATGTAGTGTAAAGGGTGGCCAGAATAAAGACTTGAATGAGGTATGTGGGCACAGGGCTCATTCACATCTGCAATGGGGAGATTTTGTGTCTGGCATATCTAACTTTTGAGATATCACATCCATAAAATATATTTTTTTTAATCATGATTCATCTTAGCAGAGAACAAATGACCTATGTTCAATGTAAATGGTGCTGTATAAAATAAAATTGTTTTGCAATACCTTTATGGGTCATAAAGTGTTGTTTAATAGTTCCCTTCTGAACAAATATCACCACAGCAAACTGCAAGACTCATTTATTTCATCTTCTTAAGTCATATTTACCGGTGAATAATTAAATCACAGTTCAAGTGCTGGGCATACTCACACACATTCACTAATGCACATACAGAGACACATGCACACTGCTCTAGTTTGGTGTCATCAAGCAACCCAAACTGACAGTATTTTTTTGGGCAGGGGGAACAAACCTATGTGAACATGGGAAGAAAGAAAGTTATAAACTGACAAGAAGATCCCTGCCCTGTTTTTCAAAAGTTCTTAATGGTGTTGCCAGGGTCACCTTACTAAATATGCTTAGCTTTCTTTAAATATATGAATATTGGGACATTGTCAAAAACTGGCAAGCTGGAAGACTCTCACCATTTTGAATGTGACTCCATGGATATTATACAGAATTGTGAATAGTCTAGGGAAGATGATTTGCCAGATATTATACACAAACAGAATTGAATGTCATCCAGGAATCAAATGGGGGTTTAAAAATTATGAGGCATGAACACTAACTGATGTTTTTTCTTTATTTACTAATGTTTAATATGACAAGCTGGTGGAGTATACCTTTATTAAATGTCATATCCATAATAACTCCTGGATATGCCCATTATAACCACCCGAGCCCCAAACCACAAAGAAATCTGGATTTAAATTAAAGATATTTATTCATCCACCACACCTTATCAACAATCAACAATCTAAAGATCAGTAATCAAATATAAAATTCTACTCTTTCTTCATCCTTCCTCCCTCTAAGAGTGTCGCCCACTGCCTCCCGACTCTGACTCCTCGATATGAGGTGGCAGGCTTCTTTTCAAGCAGAACCCGGGAATGCTTCCACTGTCACTGTATTGCATGTCGGGAGCATGTCTGGGTCATATGGAAACCAGTATTGTCCTCCCCCGACAGCACCCTCTGATGGCACCTAAGGATTTTGATGAGGCTGCACTTCCACACTCTGATTCCCATACAACCCTGCAGGTGTCCTGATTAGGAACAGCCTTGAGGAACACTGCCGCCTTCTGCGTGGGTGTATGAACTGTTTCCAGAATTCACATTCATCTATTCCATTCCCAGCCGGGATGAGGATTATAGGGTGTTCCAACCATGTTGGGTATCCAGTCCCGCGGTCCTTCCACTATGGCATTCAGTTCAGGTAAGAATTTCATCCTCATCCTTGTCAGGATGCCTGCCTGTCCTCCATGGCATTTACACAAAATACTTATTCATTCATTTATTTTTTAAACACTTATGTGGTTGTGTGTCTGCTTCCCAGCAGTGTGGCTGCAAACAAAAGTTTTTATTTCTGTAAGTTTCAAGCATGCAAAGATCTTATTACCCTATCAGTGAAGAAAGCCATTTGTGATTTAACTTTTAAATGTCTGCTGCAATGCCTCTAGTGCAATAAAGATTTGTGGTTTGTGAAATGTATACACAATCTGCTCTGTGAAACATGTACATGGGTCCCAGGGATCACCGAGTGTGGTCTTAATCCTAAGCAGATACTATCTGAAACAGGAATTACAGCTTTGTAGCAGTTTTGTGTGATAATTACAGTATATAGTAATGACTTTGTCTATATAACCTATATGTGTCAGACATATATTTACACAAAAAAGTGAAACATATATTAGTATATTAAACTTTGCTTATGGTTATTGAAGAATGCATGTAAACATGTATAAACACATTACAGTATATATATTAATTCATATCTTGCTGAAAAGTAAGGAATGCTACATTTTCTATTGACCTTGAACCTATCTTGTTCCAGAACAAATTCAGCCCTAATGGTTAATCGCACACACACATAGAAACCTTTATGTAAGAATCATTAAACTGGAAATCATTATAATTAAATGTGCTTGCTTCACTGCTGCTTTACAATTAGTGAGGCTGTCCTATGCTTGGCTGGCCCTGGACTTGCCTGCCAGCTTGTTTCTTCATTGCAGGAGGCCATTTTGCACTGCAAAGCTGTTATTGCCAAAAGCATGGGAAGAAATACAAACAGGATACTCAATTACCTGGAGGCCCAGTGTCAAACAATTGTCAACCTGTACATCAAATTATGACCAAAATGATTTCAAGGCTGTTTTCTTCATTTTATTGCATTTTCATTGTTACAAAAGTCAGATAAAACTGCTTAGGGATTATTTTAAAAATTAATCAACTTATTATGTCAAAAACTAATAATCTGGGCTAGGTGATTTTTGAATGTTATTTTTACATATTTCAGATGAAACGGAAAAGAGGTAAAGTGTAATATCAAATTGCTTCGGGATACACACAGGTTCGTCATGGTGCAGGATTGTTAAGCAGACTCCTTGACACACACTCAAGGTCCAGTTTTAGACAAGTAATGGAAAGAAAACAGTAAATGACCTATTTTAGGGGAAAGCTATGACACAGATGACTTCAGTATTTCAAAATTGAAGGCTAGACTTTTCTCATTTATGGTGTTAAATGCAATCCAAAGGTTTGAGTGGTTCAGCTCAGCTCTGATATTTAAATTGAAAGGAAAAGGTGAATATCAAAACTATAATAACTTACCCTTTCAACCATGGTGAAGTCTCTTATTTTGCATACAAAATATTCAAAATCATTTGTGTATTGCATATATTGTATGCACAATATTTTTTGAATTTCCAAAAATATACAGTTTTATTATTGACTATAGGATAATTTCATGCTGCATATTTTATTATTTTAAATAATAAATGTATCAGTAAAAAAATGTCAGAGTGCAAAAATGCTATTTTAAAATTATAGAGCTGTGGATCAATAAAAAGATCCATTATTCTATCATATCTTATACATATGATTGAAAATATAATTTTTATAAAGGCATTTTTAAGGAAAACATCAGATCACACACCATTCACTGAGCTGTTTGATGTGGATTACTATCACCAATACCAACACACAAATCAATAAAGTGTCAATTCAAAATAAATGAATAATAAACTCAAAATAACTCAAGTTCTTTGCTCGATGCAGATCTAATCCTGAAACAAGAATGATGTGTTAATTTAGAATAATCTCTTAGTCAACGGTCCGGGGTGTAAATCACAGTCCAGTCACCGTGTGTGTAAAGTTTGCAGTTTTTTTTGTCTATTTCTGCATTTGTTTTTCATTTTTCTGGTTTCTTTTTCTATTTATTGTACCACATCCAAAAAGATATTTAAGTTAATTTAGCCAGAGACTCTAAACTCGCTATATTTGACAGAGTGTGAGTGTGCCCATGAGTGAGCCTTTCAAAGGCCATCCAGACTGGGTTAATGTCCTACACTGGATATTACAAGGAAATACTTTGACACACACAACAATGTAGTGAGTAAAATAGGTATGTAAAATAAACAGGGAATGGAAAATAAATTAAATTACACACAAGCTGGAAATGGCAAACTAGTTAGGCTTGGTAAACGTGGTAAAACAAATCAGTCATCGTAGAACTATAATTAAGACACATCATCTAAGCAGTGCCTCATAACCTATTTGTGATGGTGCTGGTCCATCTCCTTGCTCCCTCTTCACATTTGGGAGCCTCTTGAACCCAACACTGTCAATACTCATGACCAGGATCAGCTGTACATATGAGGACACCAAATGAAGCAAGAGGAAGGTGCAGAAGTGTTCAGTGCTTTTATTAAAAACAATCCAAAACAAGTGTTTAAAAGCGCAGTGCATAAAAATATTCAATAAATCAATAATCCAATAAAAACAAAGGTTAAAATCCACTAGCAGGACATTCCTTTCTAAAAGCCCAGTGCCTTCTTCTTTCAACACGCTACCACGGTATCTTTTGGCTTTGTTTTTCTGACCAATAAGTCTAGTTTAACATTTTGTTTTGTTGAAAGAGAACTTTGATGTTCTGGTTAGGAACTTATTCTACTTTACCAATTAGTCTCTATCTTGTCCTTCTTCATGCCTTCCTTTTCCAGTCTATATTACAAATATTAGTCCTTCAGATCTAAGCTTTTACATAATCTCCCAAGATAAACTTGAACTGTGCCAAACTGAAGTACTCTAAAACAAATGTCTTTATTGAAATAAAACAGCTTAAATAAAACTACAAATCCTTGTAGAAAGAAAAAAAATATCAACTAAACTAATCTTTTCTTCCATCTTTGAAACAACTATTTTCAGAAATAAAGATAATGCACAAATATACTGTATAAGCAGTTAGTGTCTTAAAAGTAAATACTGTATATGGTCTTCAATGGTTTTGTTGCCTTGTCTACAATACCATAGAATTGCTAAGGGGGTGGATGGGATAAGTGGCAATATTGTAACTCCTTTTGCTTTAGTTGCTGCTAAAGCTAAGCATTCCAAATGTCATTGTATTCATTTGTAAAAATAAACAGAGCATGACCCTGTGTCGTTTAACTCAGTAAGTTATTTAGATTTCAGTGCAAGACTTGACTGCCTTATTACTCCAAGGGGTGGGTGGTCTTGGGAGCTTAGTGAAAAGGCCACTTGCCATCACAGGCACCTAGGCACACACCCAGAACACCCTGATGGGACATTCTGCCCCAAAACAACACTTACGTTGTTCACATCCACTCAGCAGTAAAAAAAAAAAAATATAGGGAACATAGATGGCTTTATGTTGGCACACAAAATGTTTAAAGTTTTGGAATTTTGGATTAGGGATACTCAGCCTGTACAAACATTTACATTATCTCCAAGCTATCTGGAAAGCCGTGCATGAACAGTGCTTGAGAAGGGATGGCAGAAAACAATAAAACAATCTGGGCATTTCTATGTCAATTCTAACATTTTTTCACCTTTGGACTTTCAAGGTTCCTTTAAGAGCAATAACTACAGGAAAGCGTGAAATATTCCTTCATGATTGATCCCACTTGTTCCTTAGCTCCTGGCACACATCCCTCACATTTAAAGTTGAGTTTTCACATAAATAGAAACATACATAGTATGATGAAATTACACTGGTTTTCAATAAGTGGTTACCTTTCTGGTAACTTTAGATATTCAGCTTTGTTTTGATTAGGCCACTGAGTATCTAGTAAGCATGCTGCTCAAGCAAAATTCATACATTGACAAATGTAATTAATTTTCAATTGACATGTGGGAAATGTCATTATGACAATATAACATGATTAATTTGTTTATAGGTAAACCCTTATTACTGTCTCTATCTAGTGGCAATCAACGTTAAATCTATCATGTTAATCAAAAAGGTTTCCTTTAAGGATGTGGTATACTTTCACATTTATTTTAAAGTGACAAAAATAACTCTGTATGCTGCAATGTAACCAAAGTAGTACTGCAATCTTGTTAATGACAGGTCTTGTATGAAAACAGGCTGCCTAAGTGACACAGATTCAGTCCTGTTTCTAACTGTCAAAATGTCTTTCTATAACAGACAATTTAAGAACACTTTGTCATAAAAACTGTTACAAAATCCCACCTCCTTTCTGTAGTGTGCCACTCTTACTGCATTTTTTTCTAGCCCATTTCCTTGTTTATTTGAATTCAATTAGTAGTACATTTCTTTACTGCTCATCCTTCTTCAGTTTTTTTTTTTTTTTAGCCACAAAATCTATAATTGCAAAGAAATCATCCAGTTCCTTTTTGACACTTCTTCCATATTTCTATTGTTTTATTTGTGACATAATAAAGCAATTATTTTAATATTAAGCCTGGCATATATAACTACACTGTTCATGAAATAAAAAAGTACTTTATAGTACTTTCAATAATAATCGTATTTTCTTAATTTATATTACATATTTCATTCTTAATGTGCATTACTGCCATGACAATTCAAATGATGTCAAAATATTAATACTTTATTAAATATTTTTAATCACACATGGTACAACAGTTTACCTAATATTATCTTGGTAAATCAGGAAGAACGTGTTATGAAAAGAAAACCTTTCAAGGATAATATAATGGTTTGGAGTACGTCCTCAGTATGCCATGTTTATTAGACAAGCCTATTAAATTAATTAATTAATGCTGCCTTGATTATACTGTATGCTGAAGGCACAGATTATTTTAATAAAAGTACTGATGTCTTTAAAATTCCTTTTGGTATCTGCTTATGTTAGGCATGGGTTTCTCTGCTTGTTGGCCACAAACCGATATGTAGCACCCAGAGCATTTAGGCTACATTAAAATGACTACAAATGTATACTTATTTTTATTGTGAGCATTCCATTCTTCAATTTTTGGCTAACTGAATAAACCTACTGCGGATATGCTTGTTCTATTTAGAAAGTAAAAACAAATTGAAAATTTAGTAACACTTTAGTTTAGGTAGTGCAAAAATGCATGATTTGCTCAACTGTTATGCTGAAAGTGTCTTATGTAACAAGACATTAACAAAGTGTTATTTTAGTCATATTTATGCTTATAAAGCATCAGTAAATTCATTATTTGTTTTTGTGCTGTGCAAAATTTGATATTTTGGAAAAATTCTGAATATGAAGGATTCACAAGTCTTATACTGAAGTATGCAATATCAAGAGACATATGTCACAGTTAAGCGACTTCTGACTATTCCAAAGTGAAGTTATTTTAGGTGGCCATGTTGCACAGGTGAATAAGACACTTTCCTGATGCTTTGTAACTGTTATTAACACAAAAAAGGTCTTGTTATATAAGAGTAAACAAGTAATAGATGTAATTTTGCAGTGCCTCAACTGAAGTGTTACCAAAAATTAAAAAGAAATGCAACACATCAGGGTGTCATGACACTAATTTTGGAAAGGTCTGTCTTGTATACATGATGAGGTATTATAATATATTCAGTGTCTATTTCTAGTTAAAAATAAAGCTTTTTGACTATAGTATAGTATATAAGTATTTCTTGTGTACTGAATTATCAGAAGTCTCAGGTGGTGAAGGTGTGATGGATGATTAAAGTGTTTTGAGTATGTCCTATTAACAGGAACATCAGCAGAATCAAACAAATGTCATTTTTAATATAACTCTTTAAAAGTAGTATATTTGTTATAATTTTCAGAATTCTTTTTTGTGCCACTCAAAACATTTTGCCATGCTTGTACAAACACTTTTCTTTAGCTGATTTGACATCTTAATCATTGACACTACACATTTCATGGCAGACAGGGCCATATATGGAGAAGAGGATGGGTACGCTGCAAAACGTAATATTGAATTTAATAGACGATACTGAGTTGATACAACTTAGTTTTTATAAACTTGTTAATAACACTCATCTTAAATAAGTCATGTGTACTTTTAGGTGTAAAAGCTTAAGTAAATTAATGTCCTTTAGCCGAATTAACTTAATAATTGTAAGCATGTAAACACTGTGGCAGTGAGGGGCGGAATTTCATTCCACTTTACACAAGGCAAGAGGTTTTTTTTTCCATACACTGTACTCTTACTCTTGGTTTGGTAGCTAATTGAGTTATAATAATCGTATAATAGAAATTAGCAAGTAGTTTGTGTTTATTGGTTGATGTACAGTATGAGCTATTGTAATAAATTGAAATGTAACCCATTTTAGAAAAATAAACAAAAAAATTAATAATATTGTATCAATGATTAAAAAAAAAGATAGAACAATAAAGTAGTAAATTACAGTGAAGTACATCATCAGTTTATTTAAAAAGCTCAGGCATGTGCAGAGAACTGCTCAACTATACTTGGCGCATTTTACGGCCATTTTGTAGACATGCCATAACAAGTTTAGGTGCAGCCAGACATCATCTCAACGGTTGTGCTCGTTGTTGTCAGCATACCGGTGACTGTGGTACTTGGCACACTAATTTGGTGAGTACCTTTCTTTTCATCCTTTTTCACACTGTTTTACTTTTGTTAATGAGCACCAGTCTGTTGTGCTTGCACGGGAGAGAACTTGTGCTAAACTCTGCCACAGCCTTTGTCCATTATCACAGAAAGTCGATTGCTTTTCCTTTTTTGCTTTGCTTCTTGTCCATTGACACCATTCCTTAATTTGGGATGAGAACAGGAAAGTGTTAAATTCACCCACAATCATGTTGTGAATGAAACAGTGCGTTTATATACTGCTCAAAAGAATTAAAGGAACACTTTTTAATCAGAGTATAGCATAAAGTCAATGAAACTTATGGGATATTAATCTGGTCAGTTAAGTAGCAGAGGGGGTTGTTAATCAGTTTCAGCTGCTGTGGTGTTAATGAAATTAACAACAGATGCACTAGAGGGGCAACAATGAGATGACCCCCAAAACAGGAATGGTTTAACAGGTGGAGGCCACTGACATTTTTCCCTCCTCATCTTTTCTGACTGTTTCTTCACTAGTTTTGCATTTGGCTACAGTCAGTGTCACTACTGGTAGCATGAGGCGATACCTGGACCCTACAGAGGTTGCACAGGTAGTTCAACTTCTCCAGGATGGCACATCAATACGTGTCATTGCCACAAGGTTTGCTGTGTCTCCCTGCACAGTCTCAAGGGCATGGAGGAGATTCTAGGAGACAAGCAGTTACTCTAGGAGAGCTGGAGAGGGCCATAGAAGATTTATAACCCATCAGCAGGACCAGTATCTGCTCCTTTGGGCAAGGAGGAACAGGATGAGCACTGCCAGAGCCCTACAAAATGACCTCCAGCAGGCCACTGGTGTGAATGTCTCTGACCAAACAACCAGAAAGACTTCATGAGGGTGACCCAAGGGCCCCATGTCCTCTAATGGGCCCTGAGCTCACTGCCCAGCAGCATGCAGCTCGATTGGCATTAGCCATAGAATACCAGAATTGGCCGATGCACCACAGGTGCCCTGTGCTTTTTACATATGAGAGCAGGTTCACCCTGAGCATGTGACAGAAGTGAAAGGGTCTGGAGAAGCCATGGATAACATTATGCGCCTGTAACATCATTCAGCATGAGCAGTTTGATGGTGGGTTAATGATTGTCTGGGGAGGCATATCCATGGAGGGTCACACAGACCGCTACAGGCTTGACAAAGACACCTTGGCTGCCATTAGGTATCAGGATGAAATCCTTGGACCCATTGTCAGACCCTATGCTGGTACAGTGGCTCCTGGTGCACAACAATTCCTGGCCTCATGTGGTGAGAGTATGCAGGCAGTTCCTGGAGGATGAAGGAATTGATACCATTGACTGGCCACCACACTTTCCTGACCTAAATCCAATAGAACACCTCTGGGACATTATGTTTTGTCCATCCAATGCCACCAGGTTGCACCTCAGACTGTCCAGGAGCTCAGTGATGCCCTGGTCCAGATCTGGGAGGAGATCCCCCACAACACCATCTGTCATCTCATTAGAAGCATGCACCGATGTTGCCAGGCATGTATACAAGAACACAGGGGCCATACAAAGTGCTGCGTACAATTTTGAGTTGCTGCAATTAAATTTTGGCAAAATGGACTAGCCTGCCACATAATTTTTTCACTCTGATTTTTGTGGCGTCTTTGAATTCAGGGCTCTGTAGGTTGATCATTTTCATTTCCATCAAACGATGTGGCATCCTTTCGTTCCTAACACATTACCCAGTCTATATCAGTATAGATATCCAGGAGGATTTCTTTTTCCCATTGAGATCTGATGTGTTTTCAAAGTGTTCCTTTAATTTTTTTGAGCAGTTTATATTTGTCTTAATGTATATGTTTGTAGAGTTGCGCGGAGCGAATGTAACGTGCAGAACATTAAGTGATTTAGTAGCTGTCTTGCAATAATTTTCTCAGTTGTCTAGTCAGGAAGGGGAAAAAATTTTCAATCCTTAATGTTAGCTGCGCTGGATCCCTGATAACCTGCATTTGAAAGTCGCATGCATGTTGGACATGACCTGCTTTAGTAACATGGGACATGATTCTCAAACATTGTGGCAAACCGCTTTGTTATCTAATCTAATCATACTCCTTTGTGTATTATTTTTAGGGCAGTTTGTATAACAGGCAAAATAATAGTTAAAATTATTAAAGTGTTAAATTAGACTGATAGTTTATTATAAACGTTGGAATTACCAGAACTATTACAGTGGAACCACGGTTCACGAACATCTCGGTACACGTACAAATCGGTTTACGACCAAAACGTTCGCCAAACTTTTCCCTCGGTTCATGACCACACAGTCAGTATGCGAACAAGCCAGTTTCCCTTTCGGTTTGTGTGCGCCAATGATTTCCGCACGTGTTGCATTGTTCTCAGTCAGATGTGCGTGCTTCCGCTGTGAACTCTTTGTACTCTATTTCATTTTCCTTCCGGCTCGTACGCGCTGATTACTGTATTTAAGCACGTGTTCAGCCTCTCCCTGTTCATTGTTCTCAGTCAGACGTGCGTGCTTTACCTGTGAACTCTTTGTGCTCTACAGTATTTTGTGTGCTTTTGCAGTTAATCATGGCTTCTAAGCACTGTAACCTCCTCTCCACCCAGTTCCTCCTCACTTCATGCCAGAACACGACTCATGCAAGGTTAGTTTTCTTGGTGGTTTATGGTTAGTTTTTGTATTACGGATTTTTCAAATGTTCATTTTTCGGTTCGTACCGTGAATTGTTACAATGTTACTTTTCTTGGTTGTTTATTAAGTTACGTATTTTTAAAATTTTCATTTTTTTCCCTCTGCTTAAAACTCATTAAAAAAGTGTTTACAGCAAGTGCTTCGTTGAGAGATTTATTGCAATGTTACTTTTCTTGGTGGTTTATTAAATTACAGATTTTTCAAATGTTCCTTTTTTCCCCTGTGCTTAAAACATAAAAAAAAAGTGTTTACAGCGATCGGGTCGTAAGGCTACATAGGTAGAAGAAGGGAGAGGACGCTGGCGTTGAATGTTCGCCACTTCTCCCTCTGAGTCTGAGTTTGTAGTATTGTTTGTCGTGGATTTTACGCATTTTTTATCAAATTTTTGTTGTCTATTCACCTGTTGTCTGGACTTTCTGTTTTTATTGTTTGCCGTGGATTCTACGGATTTTTATCAAGATTTTGTGTCTACTCACCTGCCGTCGGGATATTCTGCTTTACCGTTTGTTGTGGATTTTGTGGCATTATCTGGATGGTATCTTTTTCTCCCTCTTCAGTTGGAATGGTGCTCAGCTATTCCAGTTTACAACTTCGCCAACTAAATCCTGTAACCACTCCTGGAATTAACATCCAGATCATTAAAGAACTTGGACTTCTTCGCCGTCCTCGTTACATTCATAGAGGCTCTGGTCGGAAGTTCATTTTCAATAAACAGCAAAAGTGCTCTGCTACTAACATTCCATCCTTTTGGTCACCTGTCGCACGTGTGATGCGTCATCAGAGCACCGTTGTTTCAAATACTATAAACATTAGAAGTATCGCGAGATCTCTGCACTCTAGCGTGGGAAACAACCGAGCCACTGTGAGAAATACCGCGAGATCCTTACATCCCCGGCTGGATTTATTTTGTGGAGCGGATTCCAAGCTGCGTGGAGTGGATTTTAATGTTTTGAGACCTGTACTGAGATTTACTCCAAAATCGCTGGTCAAATTGAGTTAATACTCAATCCATCAGCAATAAATCCACACTGATTGAAGAACACATCAGGGAGAAGGGACTTGACTTCATGTGTCTAACAGAAACCTGGCACCAGTCAGAGGCTTACTCTGCCTTAAATGAAGCATGTCCATCTGGCTACAGTTATTTGGAAGCAGCTCGTAGCACTGGGCGTGGTGGTGGTTTAGCCATCATCTATCGTCAGGTAATGGGGGTGTCCCCTATTTCGTTACCTGTAACATCTTCCTGCGAGTGTCTTGCATTTAAATGCAAGCCCCCTTTTCCCATGACTGTTCTTCTTATCTATCGACCTCCAAAACCTAACTCTGCTTTTATTCCGGAAATGACTGATCTTCTCACAACATTGTGTGCCACCTCTGCCAACATCATAATCCTGGGAGATATAAATATTCATATTGATAATCCTAAAGGTTATCTCACTGTTGATTTTCTTGAGTTGTTAGATTCCCTCAACTTACAACAATATGTTGATGTCCCCACACACTCTAGGGGTCATACACTTGACTTGGTTATTTCAAACGTTGCTTTAATTAGTAACTTACAGGTTTATGATCTTGGTATTTCAGACCACAAAGTAGTGTCAATGGAGCTACCCTTTTTCTCCCCTCGTACCAAACTAAAACGGCAGATTCATTTTAGAAATTTGAAGAACATCAATGTGGATGCCTTGGCCCTGGACCTTAAACTTCTTTCCACTGATCTTACCAGTTCCAGCTCTGTTGCTGACCTCGTTGATCTCTACAACCAGTCTCTGAGCAGTCTCCTTGACTTTCATGCCCCTTTAACGTCTAGGTCCGTCTCATTTTCGTGCTCAGCACCATGGTACACCTGCGAGCTGCGAAAAATGAAGGCGGCTGGGCGTGTCCTTGAGCGACGGCTCAAGGCTTCTGGGTTGACTGTTCACAAACAGGCCTATAGGGAACATAGGAGGGCGTATGCGGAAGCTTTGAAGGTTGCACTGTCCAGATTCTATTCTACCATCATTACAAATAGCTCCAGGGATCCAAAAAAACTTTTTTCTACTATAAATCATCTTCTTAAACCTCCTTTATGTGCTCATTCCGAGGCCACTGATGAGAGGTGTAATCTGCATATCAATTTTTTCAGACAAAAGGTTTATAACATTCGCTTAAACCTCTCTACCATGGATTTTCTGTTATCCTCAACTGTCGACCGCTGCCTGAGACTGTCCAGCCCCTTTGCTCCTTCTCTGTTGCCACACGGGAAGAGGTGGAGGACGTCATCAGGAAAATGAAACCGTCTACCAGTTCCCTGGACCCTTTTCCCTCAGCCTTGCTGAAGGCCAACATTTCTGCTATTTCTACACTTATCACCAGGATTATAAACCAATCCCTTTTGGTTGGCCATATTCCTTCAGCACTAAAAACTGCTGTCATCAGACCTCTACTAAAAAAACCCACCCTGGATCCTGAAGTTCTGTCTAACTATAGACCCATCTCTAATCTTCCATTTCTTTCTAAAGTTCTGGAAAAATAGTTGCAGTACAACTTCGTGATCATCTCAAACTGAATAATCTGTTTGAAAAGTTTCAGTCTGGTTTTAAGCCCTGGCCATAGCACGAAACAGCCCTGGTCAGGGTCACAAATGACCTTCTGATGTCAGCAGATACTGGTTCTCCTTCTTTACTCATTCTCCTTGACCTGACAGCTGCTTTTGATACAATTGATCATAATATTCTTCTTCACCGTCTGCAATACACCCTTGGACTTTCAGGAACTGTTCAAAATTGGTTTACATCTTATTTGACCGGTAGAACTGAGTATGTTGCACTTGGCAGCGCAAAATCTCACACCCATAAGGTTACCTGTGGTGTTCCACAGGGCTCTGTGTTGGGCCCCATCCTTTTCAACATTTATATGCTCCCCCTTGGAAGTGTCATTAGCAGACATGGTTTTTCTTTTCATTGTTATGCCGATGACACTCAGCTTTATCTTAGGACTACTCCCACCTCCTCTACTGCTCCTCTGCCAACATCTGCACTGACTATTTGTTTTGAGGAAATAGAGGCATGGATGAGGCTCAACTTCCTTCAGCTAAATAGATCTAAAACAGAAGCCATTTTAGTTGGCACACCACACCAGCTTCGTTCCACTACCATCACCAGTATCACCTTTTCTGGAAAAAAGATACCTCTTTCTACATTTGTTACAAACTTGGGTGTTAAAATGGATTCTCAACTAACTTTTGACACCCACATTAAACATCTCTGTAAGTCATCTTTTCACCATCTCAGGAACATTGCTAAACTCCGTCCAACAATTACCCTGGCAGATGCAGAGGCTTGTCCATGCCTTTGTCTCGTCCAGGCTGGATTACTGTAATGCGCTCCTCATTGGGATTCCTGGCAAGAGTATCCAGAGACTCCAGTACATTCAAAACAGCTGCCAGGATCCTGATGAGGGTGCGAAAGCATGACCACATCACTCCTATCTTGAAAACCCTTCACTGGCTCCCTGTACCACTTAGAATTGAGTACAAGGTTTCCCTCCTTACCCATCAGTGCATTTATGGATCTGCTCCCCTGTATTTACAGGAACTCCTTATCCCTCATACTTCCTCACGCACCCTCCGCTCTGTGCATACCAACACTCTTCAAGTTCCCAGAACTAAACTTAGCAGTATGGGTGATAGAGCCTTTTCGGTGGTGCCAAGGCTGTGGAATTCCCTCCCCGACTACTTGAGAGCCCCACAGTCGATTGATGCCTTTAAACGAAACCTAAAAACTTATCTTTTTAGAAAGGCTTTTTGTTAAATTATTTCTATAGATTTTTTGTTTGTTAATTTTATTCTTATTTTGTAGCACTTTGAGATTGTTAAATATAAAGCGCGATATAAATAAAATCTATTATTATTATTTTATTATTTAAGGCTATTAGCATGAACTCCTGCAATGTTACTTGCTTGTGGTTGGTTATTAAATAAAGTTTGGATTTGTTCAAATGTTCCTTTTTTCCCCTGTGCTTAAAACTCATTAACAAAAAGTGTTTACAGCGATCGGGTTGTAAGGCTATTAGCGTGAATTCCTGCAATGTTAATTTCTTGAATGCTTGTGGTTGGTTTTTAAATAAAGTTCGGATTTGTTCTAATGTTCATTTTTTTCCGTGTGCTTAAAACTCGTTTAAAAAAAGTGTTTACAGAGATCAGGATGTATGGCTATAGCGCAAACTCTTGCAATGTTAGTTTTCTCTGTTGGTCAAGGTTTTCTCAGTGTTATTCAATGTTTTTACATTTAGGTTGCTATTACGATATGCATTCTATGGTGTAATTAACTATTTTTGTGCTTAAAATTTTTTTAAAAATATATATTTACATACAGTTTGTATGGTCTGGAACAGATTAGTTGTATTTACATACAATCCTATGGGGGAAATTACTTTGGGTCACGGCCAAAAGCAAATGTATGGTATGTAATTAATTTTATTTTAAGTGGTTGTTTAAAAGCTAACTAGCTGGAGTGGATATGTAGTGCAACAGTTAACAGTTAATGTTTGAATTCATGGAAATGATTGGGTACAAATGTAGAGATATTTGAAGGACATTATGGTGTAATTAAACTGTATTTTAGTAAGAATAGCTTGCATAATGTTTGTCTTAGTTTGTTCCATTATAAATAAGACTAAAATGATCTCTCTTTGATGACAGGTTCACTACACAGATCAAAAACCTTACAATGCAGTGGACCTGTAAGCATTGCATATTCAGTGTTGAAAGAAGAGGCTACTTATTAAAGCATTACCGCTTAAAACATTTGTGCTACACTCGATTATCTCCACTTCCATGTCTTTATAAGGAATGCCTTTGCACATTTAAATCTTAAAATGCCCTTAAGGTACACCTATCAACTCGACATACACAAAAGGAAATTAGGAAAGTTTGTGAAACAGTATTTCATTGCCAGATGTGTGACTTTGAAGAGCCCTGCAATGAAGCAGAATTTTTCTCTCATTTGCGAAGACATTTGAAGCTTAAGCAAAATGTTACCTGTCCATACAAAGACTGTAACTTTCATAGTAGTGTTTATTCCATCTTTAATGCTCACAAAAGTAAAGAGCATCAGTTGCACCAAAACATGCCATTCAAACCTGACATAATTTCTGAGAATATGCATGATCATCCATCCCCTAATCTGAATATTGAACAAGAAGCTGGCTGCTCAGAGCCTGATGATGGTGAGTTGGAGGTGACAGAGTTCTCTGAAAGCATGGAGCACTTGGATAATCAGTTGGAACATAATGTGACAGCTCTTTTTCTTAAAATGACATCTATTCTCAACATTTCTGGAACTGTGCTCCAAGAGGTCATAGAGCAGATCAAACAAATTAATATTCTGTCACAACCATTGACGCATTCCTCAATACAAGGAATACTAAATCTGCATGATGATGCCCTAGTGAATGAGAGAGATACTTAGAGTTGTGAGTGAGAAGAATGCATTCCTGAAATTCACCTCTACAGGAGGATCACTGCCCACTGCAAGAAAGCGAACATCATACATTTTAAAAGAATTTTCTGTTGTAATGCCCACTGAGTTTGTACTAAAAAAGGAAAAGCAGACAGTTGTATATGTTCTTATTCTCAAAATGCTGCAAGCATTATTGAGTAATGGAGACATTTTGGATAAGGCTATCTCAGTTGAACCAAATGCATCACAAGTATTTACATCTCACAGAGATGGTATCCACTTTAAAGACAATTCCTTCTTTGCTGCAGAAGAGTTCAGGATTGCCCTTTTCTTGTACATAGATGATTCTGAGGTGGCTAATCCTTTGGGAACCTCCAAGAACAAACAAAAACTAGGTGCTGTGTACTGGGTCTTTGGTAACCTGCACACCAAGTTCAGCTCCTCCCTTCACTCCATTCAGCTTGTTTTACTCTGCAAGGCCAGCAACGTTAAACTGCATGGTTATAGAGAAATTCTTCGCCCTCTCATACAGGACCTTGTTTTTCTTGAGCAGCATGGTGTTTATATGGAAACATTAGGAGCCAGTGTAAAAGGCACAGTGTTGTTTGTTGCTGCAGACAATTTAGCAGCGCATTCTTTAGGAGTGTTCTTTGAAAGCTTCACAGTGAGTCAAATGTGCCGGTTCTGCATGGCCAAGCGTGAGGAAATACAGTGCAAGGAGGTGCGCACAGGTTCATTCCAACCACGAACAAAAGAAGACCATGACAGACATGTGCAAGAGGTATTAGAGGATTGTACTGTAGCCCAGCGTTATGGTGTGAAAGGAAGCTGCCCGCTTACTGAGAGCTTGGAACATTTTCATGTAGTAGATGGCTATCCGCCAGATATATTGCATGATCTTCTGGAGGGAGTGGTTCCAACTGAATTGGCTATGTGCTTGAAAGCACTAATGTTAAAGGGATATGTTTCTTTTGAGACTCTAAATGAGGCCATTAAACAGTTTACCTATAGATTTTCAGACAGAGCAAACCAGCCTCAATTAATCCCTAAGAGTTTCTCCACCAAGGGAAGAATATTAGGAAATGGTCATGAGAACTGGAACACTTCTCAGACTCTTGCCATTACTGCTAGGTCAACACATTCCTGAAGGGGATGAAACATGGGAGGTTTTAATGCTTAAGATTTAGTGGAGCTGTCAGTGTCTGCAAGCTTTACAGAGCAGTCTATCTTCTTTCTTGACAATAAGATCTCTGAACATAAAGATTTACTTCTAAAAGTGTTCCCAGGTGAAAAGCTATGGCCAAGGCATCACTACATTCAGCACTACCCACGACTGATTAAAACATATGGTCCACTAAGTGATGTGTGGACAATGCGTTTTGAGGGAAAGCTGTATGTCATGTTCACAATTTCAAAAACATAGCCCTCAGTTTAACTGTCAGACACCAGAAAATGATAGTCTTCCACTTAGCTTCCACCTCCTTCTTCAAACCTGCTATTGAAATTAACAAAGTCAAATCTGTGCTAGTGAGTTCCTTTTCTGAAAATGTGCAAAGTTCTCTGTATCACAGGAGTGCCCAGCAGAACACAGTTCTTACAGCATTTTCTCTGTGAGTAAATGGCATCAAATACAGTGCTGATATGGTTGTGTCAGTGGGATCTTGCTCAGGTCTCCCAGATTTCAGACAAATAGCAAACATTGCAGTCATCAACAATGACGTACTATTTGTCTGCAGAGTCATGACCTCATGGTATACTGAGCATTTGAGATCATATGAGCTTTGTAGCGGCCACCTGCCCACTTTTGCTGTCACCCAGATGTCTGAACTGAATGATGTTATTCCCCTGTCATTGTACAGAATTAGAGGAAAACACTTTGTCACCCTTAAAAGGTTCATATTATGCTGAGTGATGTAAACATTATTGCAAACTCACTCATATGTCTCCTTTTTCTCAAGAGGAAAAATGGACCAACGGTTATTGCTCAGAGTTATTGTTGAAGTAGATGACATAAGGAAGGTTACCTTAGATGAAAGACCTGATTCTATTGAGGCTTTACAAGTGATACTGAGAGAGAAGCTTTATCTTCCCTATGATTTCAAAATACAATATGAAGATCAAGACTTTAATAATGCCCTCTGCAATCTGACTGACATAACAGATTTGCCTGGAAAGGCTATCCTGAAAATCATCCTTCTGGTGACACTCAATTTAACAACTTTGTCATATACTACAACATCTGATACCAAGGGAAGCTCAGCCGATACAGAGATCCTGGCAAGGTCCCCACTGCCAAGCCGACGTCAATGGCCGGAGTTCTTTGATATACCAAATTTCTCAGTGGATGTCGAGTACAGACTTAGACAGGGAGATCTTTCCTTTATGAAGGATGGGAATCGTATGACCATATCGCGAGATATGAAGCATGACGTTTTGGAAAAACTTGTTGAAACAATGTACAGTTTTAAGGCCTATCCTGACGATAATGACTTCAGCAGTGTTGCAAAAGCACTAATCAGCAAGCACCCATGCCTCACTGAGCCTGGTCCTCAGCCTGGATGGTACGGGTGGAAGAACAGCCTTAAGTTTAAGATGGCAAATTATCACTCCAAGCTTCGAAAAGCTGGATGTGAGGATGTTGCAGTCAATGGTGGTAAAAGAAGCAGAGCCAATCCAGAAGGAGAGGCATCTAGTAAGGATATCAAACGGCCAAGAAGAGGTGAAGCTAATTATCTGCCTAATTTGCCTGAAGGTCATGAAAAAAGCCTTGAAGATGACAGAAATATGCTCGTAGAGAAGATGAAGAAAAAACAACCAAATGGGACTCTCATCTCAAAATTAATGGATCTAACATTCCCATAGCGCCAACAAAAGATAGTGAGAAACAAGGCTGCTGTCCAGGACATGGCTGAACATTGGTCAGCACTTTTCAAGGAGAGACAGGTAAGCTACTATTAAACTGAAAAGATCCTGAAAAGTTAAACTTTAAGCATAGATTTTACAGCTCTTTGGAGCAAAAAAAATAATCTCAGAAGTTTATCAAATTGTTAATATTTTATTGCCCTGAATACATTTTAAATCTGTGTTTAATTCCAGTTTTTATGAAGTCAATACATCAGTCTTTTTAAAGTAGTATTTGAATATGAAAGAAATGTATCTTTTTTTTGTCTTGTAAGCTATTAATGTATTGTGAGTACAAATGTTATGAATGTAATTGATTACTTATGGTTGGCTTCTTCTCCTTCTTCCCCCTTCTCTTTTTCAGGTAATTGCTGAGTTTAACAGAATTGCCAGTAAGAATCTTGAAGGAGATGTCTTTGAGGCTCTGAACCAATACACACCAAGCTTCATCCAGCTGTTCAGTTGCAAAAAAGGAACTGTTGGAAAGAAACTGACAGAACTGAAGCAGCAAATTGACTTGATGGTGAGTGACTTATAACTCTTTTTCATCATTGTTGTTCCTATGTTGTTACTTCAAAGGTGTACCATGAAAAGTTAACCCCCTGGCTGATTGAGATCACATCATCAATCTCTTTTAAACCATATTGTGAGGCATTGCATTAGACAAGGATGGAAAAATGACCAGATTCTCAAAGAACTCCCTTCATTCCCAAAAATGTTTATACATAGTATGGGGGTGACGAGTGTATAAAAACTCTGTTAAAGGTTTTTAGATCAAACAATATAGTCAACAATATAGTCATTGTGTGCTGCAAACAACAATTTTTGTTTTTTTGGAAGAATTAGGTTTCAAGTAGGCTACAACACCACCTGCTGAGTACACTACATGTCTTTTCTTTATTTGCATCAATATAATCAGTCCTGATTCACATTTTCTTGGTTTTAAATTTCAAATTTGCCTCCCGTTTAGTTGAAACACAGATAATATAATTTTCTATCTCAGTCTGTGCTTATTTCTCAGAAATTGTTTGTTAGAGGAGTTTTTCTGTATCAACAGACACCAGATGTGAATGCACGGCGTACATTTGTCCTCAAAGGCCTTCCCATTGTACTAGGCGATGATTCCAGTGACTTCTACATGTCATGCTTCGTAAGTTCTGGAATACAAAAATTGTTTGTCTACTAAACTTTGCATTTGTCCAAAATATACAGTAGTGAAATATTAATTTTCCTAAATACATTAAATGCATAACTTGCAACAATTACATATGCCCTGTATGATGTACAACTACCAACATTATGCCTGGACAAAGAGGGTAAAATAAATAATTAAGGTACTTGGCATGCAACTAAAACAACTTAAACTTTTATTACACCGGTATTACACTGTGTCAGCCCAGCTTTCATTGTTAAAGCATTGAGCTAACTACTTGTGTTGTACCAGAGGTTCAGTAGTCACTTCCACTGTGAGCAGAAATGGTAAAACAATGGCCTGGTTGAAACTGGTGTCTTTAGTTCTGGGTTTCCAAGTGTATACTAGATGGTTCTGGAGTAAATTTCCTCAGATTACACACTCAGAAAGCAATATTTGAAACTACTATGAGGGGTCAGTATTGCCTCTATACCATTATTTAATGTTAGTTAATCAAAGACTTTGTTAAATGGTGTGACTCAAACCACTTACACCTGAACACCAGCAAGACCAAGGAACTGGTAGTGGATTTTAGGAGGCCCAGGCCCCTCATGAACCCCGTGATCATCAGAGGAGACTGTGTGCAGAGGGCGCAGACCTATAAATACTTGGGAGTGCAGCTGGATGATAAATTGGACTGGACTGCCAATACTGATGCTCTGTGTAAGAAAGGACAGAGCCGACTATACTTCCTTAGAAGGTTGGCGTACTTCAACATCTGCAATAAGATGCTGCAGATGTTCTACCAGACGGTTGTGCCGAGTGCCCTCTTCTACGTGATGGTGTGACGGGGAGGCAGCATAAAGATGAAGGACGCCTCACACCTGGACAAACTTGTTAGGAAGGCAGGCTCTATTGTAGGAGTAAAGTTGGACAGTTTAACATCTGTAGCAGAGCAACTGGCACTAAGCAAGCTCCTGTCAATAATGGAGAATCCACTGCATCCACTGAACAGTGTAATCTCCAGACAGAGGATTAGCTTCAGTGACTGACTGCTGTCAGGGGGGGTAAACTCTAACATTATTCAAAGTTATTGTCTGTTTTTACATGCAATTTTATTACTCTTTAATATTGTTTTTTGTATCAGTATAATGCTGATGGATTATGTGAATTTCCCCTCGGGATTAATAATCTATCAATCTAGCAATTTTGAGATGGCTGATCACCAGAGTATCTTGGAACTAATAGAATTATTTTGTTTCTGTTGCTTCTGCATAGGACAGCACAAAAGAAGAAGCCTTGGCCTCTCTGACAGTTGGTGTCTTGACTGTTCTGAGTGAAGATGGCCCAAGTTCTCTGCCCATATCCACAGCCATTGTTCTTGAAGGAGGTATTGCCATGGATAATATCAAGAACTTTCCTCAGGCAATTTGCCTGTTGTTTGGGCTGACGTATGTGTTACACTTGGACTATCCAAAATGCATGACAAATTCATCCAAATGGTCATGCTGGGTCTGCAAGGCAAAAGCCTCCCACCAAAACTGTTAACACTTAAGAACAGTCTGTTGGTAAACTAGCCGTAGACTCCTTTGTTCTGCAAGATGCACTTTTCTCTAATTGTTCTGTGAGAAAACAGAAGAGGCAGAGTGCCTGTTTCTATATACCATTTGAAAGTTTTATTTTTGTGAAAAAATGTACTTGCATTTTTATAAGTAAATAGTTTACTTCTTTCTGAAATTTTGACTGTTTTGAGAAGATGGCATGAAACTTAACCATAATAAGGATACATCTCGTTATAGCATTTGAGGTCCACCTTGTGGTATTATGATTTCCTTAGAATTTTGTTTATTTTACTTGCAGTACTTGCAGTTACTTGCAGTATATTTGATTACTTTAAGTCACTCATACCTTAAGTCTGCAATACATGTTTTAAGCATTTCAGCACTGGTTTTAAATAAATGTCTTGAGGTGCCTCATGTTCATATTTGATGTCAGAATGGGAAAACCTGTGCAGCTAGTTATTTAAACGTTTTGGAACTAGATTTTGCATTTCTAAAATAAATGTCAGCTGAAATAACTCAATGTGTGTTGTTAAGACATTGTTTTAAATGGTCATTTAGTGTGAATATTGGTAAAACAAGTAGTAATATAGCTGGTACAGTAGAATTGTGACAAAATTAATGACTAGGGCTATGAACAATTTGAATTAAATTATTTGCTTACGTTAGGGCAACTGAGTTTTATCCTGTACACTGAGAATGAAAACAAGTTTACTCAAAGCCATCCATCCATTATCCAACCCGCTATACAGTATCCTAACTACAGGGTCACGAGGGTCTGCTGGAGCCAATCCCAGCTAAAACAGGGCGAAAGGCAGGAAACAAACCCTGGGCAGGGCGTTTACACAAAGCATTTTCTTTGATTTAAATATACTGGATAGCTTTAAGTTCTTTTAATTACATTATGTAATTACAGCATACTTAGATTTATTAAGTAATTTTAAGTTCTGCTAACTTAAATATTACAAGTTAATTGTACTTATTTTCTCAAGTTTTAAAAACTTAATTTTTTTGAGGCAACGAGTTTGCATATTTTTTTTAAGTAAAGCCAACTTATTAGGTTTTACAGTGAGATATAAGCATCTCAAATCTAAAGTTTCGTACAGCAGCCTTTAAAACCCCTTGCAGTATTGCAAATCAATCAGTCTAAGCAGCAATAGAGTTTGGCATTTCAAACTGAATAATAATAATAAAAAACAAATGCAGGGGGAAGGATCTGTTCTCAGAGTAGAATTTGAAAGGGCGAAGGAAACATGGCTCTAAAAAATAAAAAATACTAATTTTAATAATGGTCAAACAAAAATGGAATGAAATAAGAAGAAATGGCCAAAAGGTCAGGGAATCCTTTGCACTTCTTAGAATGCAGAGGTATTTGGTGATAATAATGTATTATATTAGTGTCTAACCATCAATGCTTAAATACCTAGCGGGAGTTTTGTCAGTGTAAGGAAAAAAAATCCTAATGCAGTGCTACTTCAGCACTCATCCATAAACAGGTTCTTCAGACTCTAGCAATATAAAAAAGTAAAAGAATTTATTTAACAAAAGATGCCTACGGAGCACCCCATGCACCCAGCATTATAATCATGGGTGTGCTAATAATTCTTTGTTAGATAAAGCTTCTATAGTATATTGATATACAAAGGTATATTTAGCTAATAACATGTTAATCTAAAATAAATAGGTCCATATATGAGACATTATATCATCCTGTATTAGAATACATAGAGAGATACCTGATGCCTCCTTCTGAAGGTCTTAGGTAGTTTAGGGGCTGCATATTAGAATGAACTCATCCTATTTAGAGCAGTTACACAAAATCACTGAAAAGCTTAATGGACTGGAAAGGTTACATAGAAGATTTTCCACTGCACAAGCAGGGCAGAAGGATATTAAGGGCACTATTGACATAGGTGCTTTAATGGCAGAAGAGTGGATTTGGTCTTATCAATTTCATGCCAAGAGACACCCTCTTAAAAGCAAAACAATGTCAAGATAGGGGAGGGGTGTCTGAGTGAGGCATTACTGATAACAACAAAGATATTATCCACATATAATGAAATTTACGGTGAATATCATATATAGTGATAGTGATGATCAGATTCAATTTGCAAAGAACAATGTCAGGAAGTTAAAGAGAAAGAAATAATTGAGGCTTATCTTATATTTTAATAAAAGATATGTGCAAAAACCATCCTTATTCAATATCATGTTCAAGTTTATGTAAACTCAGTTTGCTTAATCAATTAGCTCCTCAGTTTTGAGCTCCACTATCAAACAAATGTCTTGTAAACCTTGTATTATTTATGTTTACACAATATAAAACATTTAGGCATCCCTCTAAAATCCAAGACTTTGTTCACTATAGTTTTAGCCATTTTTGTGAAGCCTACACTTAATCTGCCTAAATAAACAGAAATGCCTGCTGTCATACTAATCTGACAAGATAGCCTATGTCATCATCTTAATGCATAAAACATAAAAAGGACCAATGAATGTTACATATCAGACTCTAAACATTGTGCACTGTTTGATAAGATACAAAATGTTTATCTAAAATGTTGTTTATATTGATAATGGCAACTGAATGTATGCTACTAATAAATAATCATTATAAGCAATATAATAAACAAAGATAATGTTGAACTGAAAAATGCTGAGAGCTTTTGTACTTTTCTACACTAATCACAGTTATTCTGGTTTTTGTGCAGCTCTGGATAATATCTGTGAATCATGTTTAGCTATGGGGGAAAAAAAACAATGCAGAAGCAGCATGCAGCATAGTCATACTGTCTATATTATTGCAAATGTATTATTTCAATATAAAGACTGCCAAGAATTGTTTTTATCACTATTCATATAATTTTTATTTTAAGGAAATTGAAGAATGAGGTGTATTTTTGTTGATAGGTTTTAAATCTTATGAATTCAATACTTTTATTCAACATAAGAGGATGTTGGGTACCCACAGCAATAAAGACTCTGAAGCACCATTCGCTTTCATTTTCAAAAGAAACAACCCATTGGTTTTTGGGCAGTGTAATCAACAGCTTTGATAAATGAGATTTCCAGACATATTCCATTACAAGCTTGATTACTATACTAATATCGCTAGACTTGGTTGACCAATATATTCTGTCAAATATTTATGTGTTGCATTTAAAAAGTACCTTTTCGGAGAACAATGTTAAATCATATGTGACACAATGCAAGATCAAAAAAACAAGTAGTTAAGCTTCAAAACATTGCTAGAAAACATTTAACTTTTTCCTGTCTTTTATTTGGTAAACTAATAATTTAATTCTCTTTCAGCTTCATATGAATTTAATAAGTTTAAAATATAATTAACCTACAATACAAATAAATATCAAGCTGTGCTATCATGCTATTACCCTCGAATTACCCTTACTCGCTTTCTTGTAGGACCTAGATGCGCTTTCCAGGGATAAGTAAACTCACCAGATTGTTCTGCTCTCGCACCTTAAGTTTAACACATAAACACATAAATATAAACAGACGCTAACCACATAAGTGCCATGGAATGATCCATGCACAGCCCATCATTCCCTAGCACCTTAAGAGACTTATCTTTGGCACAAACAACGTATGATGTCTTAGATACATCTCAGAACAAAAAATTACCTTGGTCTCCAATAACAACCAATGATATGTTACTTTTAGCCTACTGTTCCTTCTATTGAATGGAGCTTGCCTCCTCAGTCTGATAAATCCGCAGATAGGAGCGTATGGCAACCTCTTTACTTTATTACTTCAATTACTCTAGATCAGGGGTGTCCAACACCAATCCTAGAGGGCCATAGTAGCTGCAGGTTTTCTTTCTAAATCTTTTCCCACTCATTGGCCAGTTTTCACTGGTAATTAACTTGTTTTCCCTTCACTTTAATAGCTCTGTTTTTAAGAATTCGGTCTTGTGAATTGATTCTTTTTGAAATGAAATGGTAGCCAAACAGAAATATGATGTGAAGTGACCCAACAGATGACCTTCTAAATCGGTGCTTCAGACTCCAACCAATTTCACTCAAACCAGTTTGTTAATGAGAAGCTGATTCTTACTGTTAATTAAACCCATTATTTAATTCCATGGCTAGCTAGGTCTCATTCTGCCACAGCAGACACTTCCTAAATGGTTGATTTTCTGTTTTTTCTAAGAATACTATCAAAATGTTTTGGTGGCCTAAGCATATCAGCCTTACCTTCACCTTTCTTTATTTTCAGATACTCTGTGATGAGTACAGGTTAGCTGGTGATGTGGCAGCTCATTTTGTGTCTCATTATTGTTTACTTGCCAATTAGGGAAAAACAAACTAAGGGTTCAGAGTCAAGTTAATTAAAACTAAGGCAAAATAATTTAATTAGCAAAAACTGGTCACTAAGAAGAAGATGGTTAGAATGAAAACCTGCAGCTACTGTGGCCATTCAGGACCAGAGTTTGACACCACTGCTCTAGATATAAACACAAAGTATAGAAATTTAAAAGTAGCGTGGTATTTGCTAAAGAATAATATTACCAATAGGAAAGGGAAAAAAAAGTATAAAAGAAAATCTAGATAGCAAAGTTTGTAAATATATTGTCTAAAAAGCTTACTTAAAATTAGTGATGTCAAAGATGAATGTTGTCCTGGGGTGGCTTTTTTTTATTCAGCAACTGGAGAAATACATGAGCTACATCCTTCGATGATTTGATGAAACGGTCACAGGTGTCTTAGTCTTTTTTTCTTACATCGCCTTCTCTTGTTGTCCTTTTTGTCATCACCTTTTTGGTCCATTGGACAAGCTATATTTATTTTAAAATTCCATGTGGGGCTTCTGGACATGTGATATTACACACATTTGATTGGCTGCCTGTCAATATGATGGATGACTTCGCTCACAGTTTTTGATCTGTTAAGTACCTCCAAATTCTTTCCTTTCCCAAGCTGTAAATTAATTTGTTAATTCCTCAGTCCTACAGCGTCCATCTGTTTGCAGGTTATAAAGAAATCAATACAGCTGAGGAATCATAGCCATTTCCTGGGCTTCTGCTTCGTTTACATATATGTTTTTCACGGTGATTGATTACTGGTACAATTCAGAAAAAGAAAGATGCTTTGATGTTAATTGCTCCTGCAGGTTTCCGGTATTTCAGTTCATATTATTTGTTTGAGAAAAAAGTAAAATATATGCAGCTACAATTTAAAACTGAAGATATGCCACTCTAGGACACTACACAAGCTCATCTTTACATTTATAATACAATCTCTTAGAAGTTGCATCATTTCACTTTAAGAGTGCAAGCATACTTCTTCCAGCAGTCTGTGTGTCAATATCACACTATAAAGTGAAGTCTACAGACAAACATGTTTTTTGACAGGTTAGTTAAATTACCACAGCTGTCTGGCCTGAAGGGGCCTGGCTGATAAAGATTACAGCTGTGCAAGTTTAAAAACATTTTTTTAAGATATGCCCTCAAAGAACTGACACATAGCACAAAATCTTGAGTAGGAAGGTATGAGAGTCACACTTCCCTCGTATCAGGAAGACTGAGTCTGGAAAGAAAGACAGCCTGCTGGAAAATGGAAAACTGTGAAATGATAATGGTAGTGAGATATATTTTTGTGGTGCTTGAGTACTTATTTAAGTGCACTCATACTGATGTGAAAACCCTGTTTATTCAGAATGGGTATATGGCAACTTTAAAAGTTTTAATGACTTAGCTGGCACCACATTTTCCCTCTGACTTCATTGTGTTATGGACTTTATAAGGTGCAGACGAGCATACGAAATTATACCAAATTAGCCATGACAACTTCCATTTCTAATCGTTCATTCCATGCCATCCCAAAAAGGACAAATTTACATACAAAACTAAACATGTTAATTTGAATATAAATGAATATATATACAATGTATCTGTATGTTTTGCAATAAAGTATAAAGTAATCAGAGCATGAAATTTAAGACTGAGAACAAGAATCTTACTACTGCATTTACACTAATAAACCGGAAAAATAACAAAGCCTCTATCAATAATGCAGATTTAATTTTTATCACTACACCTTAAACTTTTTTTTACAAAATTACAGTTTAAACATAGTAAAAAAATAACATTACCAAAGCAGTAGGACTGTTTGGTTACCTAATTACTGTGTACTGTATATAATTATTTGCAAGGAATAAATTCCACAAACCTTTATAATTATCAGTTGTTACATGTATCAAGTGAGAGGGGAGTCTTATATGAAAGACTATCTGTGTTACCTGTCTTTACCTGGGAAATTATCTAAGTCAGTGGGCCTCAGTTATAGTGCCGTTGGTTGTTTGGATGTATCAGAAGTGCAATGTAACTAAATACTTTTCTGTGTACAATATTTGTATTTTTTTAACCAGAGGCTAAAAGTATTAGCTCACTTGAACTGCTTACTATTGAACATGCTACATACAGTTCTTGGTGGTGGTGGTGGTGTGAAAAGATTGCAGCATAACTCCATACTTATGGATATCACCAATAGCAGCATTCAGTAATGTTACAAAGGTGATTTAAATTGGATTCATTCAAAGGTAAAAAAACGCTAAAAATCTTAAGTATCCGTTAGTATCAAAGCCTGAAATTAGTACTGCCTTAAAGTTGAATATATTTCTCTCAACAACAAACACCAAAAGTTATTAATTATGTTTTCTCACTCAAAAGCACTATCGCATTCTGAAAAACAGCATCGCCTTCAGTGACAGAAAAAAACAGGCTTCATTCTGTTCATCTATTGCTTGGCTCCCTCAGTTAATTTGCAGTGTTTTTTCCACTTTTAATTTTTTCTTAAATTTTTTTTAAAACTTCAAAAACCATGCTAACTGTTGATTGGTACTGTGAACTTAAAGACAATATGCAGGTGGAAAACAGTGTTGGCCTTTTCAAATATTCAAAGCTATGCACTGGTAAAAAAATGTAATTTAATCATTCTCAGATTTTTTGTCACATGTCACATACAACTGGTTCACCGAATTGACAGTGCTGCACTATATTTTTCCTTATTTTTACCTGTGCTTGTTTCACCAAGGGGACACCCCCTCAATCTTCTAATCAACCCCCCTACCACTCTTCAAATGCTGTCTGTGGGTTGTCAAGGAACTTAAGAAGCTAAAACTAGGCCCCAAGGCCGTGAAAATTGAGAGACACTGTAATGCATGGAGACAATGAAATTGTTATCTCAACGTGGTTTAGGGAAAAAAAAAGAGAAAACACAAAAAACAGGAGTTGTTACCTCTGATGACATGTCACTTTTATTGATGCTTTTATCTAAACATTATCAGTGCTGATGACATTTAGCAGTACACTGGCTGATGAGAATTGTAGTCCCTGCTTCTAGATTTGCACATGGTTGCAGATAAGATTAAGAGATGGTGGGTTAATATATACTAAGTATCTTTCTTTCTGTTTCACTTAAGCGAAATTGACTGCTCTCACAATCACAACTTCTAGAAAGCACTTGCTAAATGTATAATTTTTTGAGCTTCAACAAACTTTTCTTCTTTCACTTTTGCAGAAGGCCTTCATTTGCATAAACTGACAAACCCTATTTCTGTCGCTTTCAGTGTTGTGGAAAAAAGGGGATGCGGTGCATTAGACATCTCACTTGCTACAGCATTAGTAATAACAACAACAACAAAGTGTTGGCTAATTTTCCTTTTTCTACAGTATCATCAAATTAGGCAAAACTATTTTGAGATTTTGAGGTATTTAGTTTTTCTATTGTGGGGATTTTTTTTATTCCTAAATAAATATATATATCAAAAGTCCGTTTTTTGTGGATACCTAAGGCTGCCCTATATGTACCATCTTGCCAAATTTCAGCTTTTTAGCTAAGAAGGAAATAGGGCTTCTGTTGGTGAATGAGTGAATCAGTAAGTCTACTTGAATTATACACAGGAGTACACATAACTGGTGTGCTGGGGTGATTGAGTGAAGAGAAATAGGAAATGTGCACGTTGTTTTCCTCCCAACTCACAAAAGTACACCACACATGCAATTAGTTGCTAGGCAGCAAAATGGGTTATCTTAACTTTAACTCCTGACCAAAATTAATAAGATAAAATGTCAAAAAAGCAACAGACTTTAAGTAATTACTTTGGCATTCCATCACCTGCAAAGAAACGGCAGACCAAGACATAGGCTGAGCGTAAGAAACAAGTTTTCTCTGAAAAATGGCTCCAGGATATACCGTGGCTTGAAACTAATGATGAGCAATCAAAGCTGTGATGTAAGATTTGCCATGAAAACTCTCATTTAGCAGATAAAACCAATGCTTTTTATACGGGGACAAAGAATTTCAGTCGAATGGTGTTTGACAAGCACATAAAGAGTACAGAGCATACAAACATTGTTCATACTATAACTAAAAAACATGCTAGCCAAGATAAAAAATCAAGTCACTCACTTGCAAAGTGGCAAAGCAAAATAAATGAAGAACAACACCAAGAGCTCTGTAAAAGTTTCCTTTTAGCTTTTCATAAATTGAAACACGCATGCCCCACATGTTTCTTCACAGAGAATATTGCTCTCTTTAAGAGGCTCGGAGTGAATGTCTGAAATGCGTATCATTCACAAGAACCTGGAACACAAATAATGCAAAGCATTGCAAAGACAATCAATTAGGAACTGAAGAAAAAATTAAAGTCAGCTAAATTTTGTGGTGTGCTTTAAAAATTAGGTTAAAATCTATGAGACAGTTCTTTAAAATATTCATGAGCCCCAATGCTTCCATCTAAAATCAGGTAATGGAGACCCATGCTTGGATAGAATTGTTGACTTCACCTGATGGCAGATGTCTCTTCTTACTGCAAGGTCCAGACAGGATAAGTAAAGCACCACATTTGTATTTTCCCTGATTTCTTACCCTCAACAGCTTCTAAACGTGCAGGTTTTTACAACATTAAACAGCGGTTATGAAAAGCTGATATCAGATACAGCCTCTTGTATTCTGCCAAACTGAAAGTGGAAATTCAAGACAAATATCACATCTTCTCTTCCGCGGATGAAGTAGAAAAGCAATTAAGAAAGCTGATAATGATGCTTTTTTGAAATAAGAAAGTGAGTTGCATCCTGTCATGGTAGGGCAAGAAGATACTGTCTGATCTGGTTGCGATGATACAGGTACCATAATTATGTCAATTTATTTATATAGCACATTTAAAACAACATAGTAATGCTGTGGCCAAAGTGCTTTACAATAATAGAATAAAAGAAAACAAACAAATAACATAAATAACATAAATAGAAATAAAATATAAGATCATAAATAAAATACATCATAAATAGAAGTAATGTTATATAATCACAATGAGGAAACCATCAGTATTACTGAAGGTCACGGAATGCAAGTGAATAGAAATGAGTCTTTAATCTTGTTTTGAACAGTTCAGTTGTAGACGACTCCTTTATGTAACGAGGTAAACAGTTCCACAGGAGAGGAGCATCAGCTGGAAAAGCCCTGTCCCCCTTGGTTTTACACTTGGTACGAGGGACAACAAGAGACAACTGGCCAGAAGATCTAAGCACTCTGGATGGCTGGTGTAAAGCACACAATTCAGATAAATAGGCAGGAGTAAGCCCATGTAAAGACTTAAAAACAAGCAAGATTTTAAAATCAATTCGAAAACTGACAGGCAGCCAGTGTAAAGAAGCTAAAATTGGAGAAACAGAATCATACTTTCTTGCCCCAACCAGAAAGCAAGTGGCAGCATTCTGGACCAACTGTAACCTGTGTATCAGGGATTTGATAATCCCAGAATACAGCAAGTTGCAGTAATCGAGGCAAGAAAAAATAAAAGCATGAGTAGCTTTTTCAAGATCCCTAGAAGATAAAAAGGCTTGATCTTACCTACCAGTCAAAGCTGGAAAAAGCAACTCTTGAGTACAGAATTTACTTGTCTCTCAAAAGAGAAGTTACTGTCAAAGATAACACCAAGATTGCGGACTTGAGGTTTGCAAAAGACAGAGAAAGAGCCAAGAAGTCCAAGACCAGTTTGGGCTTTAGCTGATGGACCCACTATAAGCACCTCTGTTTTATTTTGATTCAGATCAAGAAAATTGTTAGCCATCCAGGATCTTAGTTCAGAAAGACAGTTGTGGAGTTGATTTATTGCAGAGTTGCAGACAGGAATATAAACCTGTGTATCATCAGCATAGCAGTAAAAAGAAATGTTAAATTTCCTAAAAATAGCTCCAATAGGATGAAGGTATATAGAGAATAAAATAGGACCAAAAATGGATCCCTGAGGAACACCATATTTAAGAGGAGCAGTAGAAGAAAATGAGGAATTTAAAGTAACTGAAAAGAGTCTACCAGTTAAATACAGTATGACCTGAATCAGTTAAGAGCAGCCCCTTTAAGCCCAACAAGATGTTCAAGCCGCATCAGCAATCTTTCATGGTTAATAGTGTCAAAGGCAGCGGACAGGTCAAGGAGGAGAAGGATTGCCGCATCACCTGAGTCAGTAATAATAGAGATGTTGTTGAAAACTTTCAGGAGGGCCATTTCAACACTAAGATAACGCCTAAAGCCAGATTGGTAGATCTCAAATAAATTATTGAAGTTAAGGTGATCGACCAATTGATTATGAATAATTCTTTCTAGAAGTTTAGCCAGAAATGGCAGTTGGGAAACTGATTGAAAATTGGCTAAAACTCCAGGATCTAATTCTGCCTTTTTTAGACAGGGACTGACTGCAGTATGTTTAAAAAATGATGGCACAACCCACCCCAATAATAAGGATGGGCTCAAAACATCATAGGCTTCCACTAAGAGGCGTGGTGGTACTATGTCAAAGGGACTGGGAGCTGGTTTAAGGGTGTCAATAGTTCTTTTTAATTGTGAATGTGAGACTATATCAAAGGATTCTAAGACAATGTCATGACTAACAGTAGAAATTTCATAGCCAGTTGGAACAATACCACAGCGGATAGTATCAATTTTGTTGACAAAGAATGATGGAAACTGCTCACATGGATGAACAGTGCTATTTAATCCCATCACAGATTAAGGGTGAATGGCAGCATTAATTGAATTAAATAAGACCCTAGGATTCTAAGAATGACGGGATATTAAATTGGCAAAGAAATTTTTTTTTTGTTTTCTTAACTGCAGCCTGAAAATTGAAAACAGAAGTCCTAAAAATGTGCTTTTTTCCAACGCCGTTCAGCAGGTGCGGCACAGCGATCGCTTAGTTTAATTTAGCCAGGGAGCAGGTCTTACCTTATTATTGCATATCTTGGGCAGAGCAATTGAGTCTAAAACCATTTTACAGGAAGAATTAAATTTTAAGACAAAATCATCGATACCACTATTTTGGACATGCACATCAAGACTAGAGAAAATGGCTTTAAAATCGGATATTATGGAAGAATTTAAAAAGTGCAAGCAATGTGGGGGACAGCTATTAGTCAGGACATCAATAGTAATATTCATATCCATCATTATCCTTTTCTCCTCTCGAACACTTTTTGTTTATGATGTAATTATAATTGAAAGTGTATGTGTGGAAGAAATTAAAGCAGGGTTTTTTTTTTTGGTTTGTTTTTAAGTACAGTGATCCCTCGCTATATCGTGCTTTGACTTTCGCGGCTTCACTCCATCGTGGATTTTAAATGTAAGCATATCTAAATATATATCACAGATTTTTTGCTGGTTCGCGGATTTTCTGCGGACAATGGGTCTTTTGATTTATGGTACATGCTTCCTCAGTTGGTTTGCCCTGTTGATTTCATAAAAGGGACGCTATTGGCGATGGCTGAGAAGCTACCCAGTCAGAGCATGTATTACATATTAAATAAACTCCTCAATGATATACGATATGCTTCCCGCACGGTGCTTCACATACTTAAAAGCTCTAACAGCACCTATTGATTTTTGATTGTTTGCTTTTCTCGGTCTCTCTCACTCTCTCTGACATTCTCTGCTCCTGACGGAGGGGGTGTGAGCAGAGGTTTGCACAGAAGCTGTTTGCCTAGAGGATACGGACGCTCCTCTCAAAAATGCTGAAAGACTACCTTCACATTGCTCCCTTCCTTGCAGCCGCTTTATCACTTCGCATACTTAAAAGCCCAACAGCACATATTGATTTTTGATTTGTTTGCTTGTCTCTCTCTCTGACATTCACTGTTCCTGACGCACACTCCTTTGAAGAGGAAGCTATGTTTGCATTCTTTTAATTGTGACAAAGAACTGCCATCTCTGTCTTGTCATGGAGCACAGTTTAAATGTTTGACTAAAGGGTGTTATTTCATGTCTAGAGGGCTCTAATAATGTTAAAAAAACATATTTAGAAGGTTGTAAACAGGTTTTCTATGCTCTAACTGCGAAAATATTAGATTTATAAATAAAGAATCTTACTTCACAGAAATTAATTTATCGCGGTAGAGTCTGGAACGGATTAACCGCGATAAACAAGGGTTTACTGTATTCTAAAAGAGACTGTATAACATTATACCCTTGGTTTACTGAATCCCGGAAAGAAGTGCACAGGAAAAAAGCGCACAGGAAATATCCGCATAGAAAAAAGCGCACAGTCATTTAAGTGCATGGGAAATAACCGCACACCGAAAAAACCACACACGGGAAGAAACGCACGTGGAAGAATACGCAAATTATAAAACTACACACACGGAAAACAGCACACAGCGGCGACATATAACTATTACAAATCTATACTAATAAAAGGCAAAGCCCTCACTCACTCACTCACTGACTCACTCACTCACTGACTCATCACTAATTCTCCAACTTGCCGTGTAGGTAGAAGGCTGAAATTTGGCAGACTTATTCCTTACAGCTTACTTACAAAAGTTGGGCAGATTTCATTTCGAAATTCTACGCATAAGGGTCATAACTGGAAGCTATTTTTCCCCATATAATGTAATGGAGTCTTGAGTTGGAGATGGCCGTGGGGGGCGGAGTTTCGTGTGACATCATCACGCCTCCTATGTAAGTACGTAGAGAACAAGGAAGAACTCCAAGCACAAAACGCCATTTCACAATTGAGAAGGCAGAAAAACATTATGAAGCAAATGATGCATATGCGGAAACAAAGCACGGCGTGAACCGTAAGTTTATATTAAATTAAGTTCATAGACAGGCTGCCACTAGCGTTTGTAATTTAGTGCCTGCCCATATAAGGCCGTCCATCAGCGGCAATCCAATACAAACACTGCCGGTAAATGTTCACGGGTGAAGGACTGTGCTTATGCAGAGGAAGATGAGATGGTCAGGGTGGTGTTTGGCACAAACTCATTGAAACTGCGAGAGAAACTTTTAAGTGCGGGTCTTAGCTGACATTACGAGATGGCACCAGTACAGCTGGGAACCTTCGATGCAAGAACACCAAGCGGCTCCGTGAACTGGCGCAATGCAGACAAAAGCAACAGTTCCAAAGAGTGCTGAACAAAAACCGAATTACACAATTGAGAAGGCAGCAAAAAAATATGAAGCGTCTTATACATACAATCATATTCATAAGTGCAGCTACTGCGGAAACAAAGCACACGGTGGAAAAAGTGAATGTCCTGCTAAAGGAAGACAGTGTAAAAAAACCCGTGCATGCAGTTTGTCACATCACAGATAAAAGGAAGACGAGCTGTTTATTGATGCAGTAAGGAACTAATCGATGAATGAAACCTCTTATCTTTACAGCGATTGACAAACACGGAATGTAACTTGAACACATCCTACAAATACGAGCCTGATTGAAAGAAATAATGATAATCAAATCCTTGATGACAGCAACATTCAATAACACTCACAAAACAATTACTGTATATTGACAATCATGTTACGTTATTTTTAAAATGTTCCCTTTTCTTTTCATAACTTCTACTTCTCCACTGCGTACGGGTATATATATATAAATGTATATATATACCCGATCTACAATACATACTTTAGCATAGACAAGCCACACGCTGTGGCTAATTGTAGAGTCTTAAGCCTCTAACGCCGACATTGAGGTTGATTCGAGAGGGTGTACTGACTATGTATGCGCTACCTGATTCATTTTACCTTAGCATCTCCTTGGTTTGGGGCGTATGAAAAATATTAGGTTAACGAGAATCATGTTACGTTATTTTTAAAATTTTCCCTTTCTTAGCACAAGCACAGCTGAGAAGCTTCGATGCATGTACTCCATAACGCGTTAAAAATAACGCATTTAATCACACTTTCAATTCCAAGCAAACGGGAACTTTTGTCAATGCATGATTTCCTGGTACATCCATTACACTGATGCACACATCACAGCTACAAAAATGTTAGAGTCGGAATAAAGCGCGTTCCTACGACTGATCATTTCGACTACCCGAGTGAAGCCTTGATAAAAGCATGGTTTTGTGCACACTGAAAAGCAAGCAAAATTAGATGCATTACAGAAAGCGGACTTTGTGGCTCTTACTGGGGATCATTGGACTTCCGTGACCGTTAGTAATTCTAAATACATCTAATTACAAAATGTTCAATGATCACACTGTTTTAGCCTAATGTACAAAATAATTTTGGCTAATGTTACTCAGAGTTTAAAGAGTAAGCTGGTCAAATTACCTTTTATGTTTCTGACTTATTTTTTTAAGAAGAAAACTGCACTTTATGTTGAAATTTTGGTTATTATTATTTAAAGACAATACTATTCTGAAAATGTACTTAAAGTACTTAAACTACCACTTTATTTTTAAGTCTGCCCAATTTTAACCAGGGATGATATTTTTGTTTCTGTTTTGAATTCAAATGCAGTTTAAAAGCTTTTTTTTCAGAAATTAAAACAGCTTCAGTTTACAATATTCATGTCCATGTCTATTATTTGATTCTGTAAGCCCACTAAAACCGTTTTAAATTAAAAAAAAACATTTGCGATTTGGGGCAAATTTCGTGTCGATTACATACGATTAATCAAGATTAATTCTTACACAGCCTCTAATTAATTGGATTAATTTTCCCACCCCTAATATATATATGTAGATATATATGTAGATTTGTATATATGTGTATATACAGTATATATGTAGATATGTATATGTTGTATATACAGTATGTATATATGTGTGTGTGTATATATACAGTATGTGTATATATGTATATGTATATATGTATGTGTGTATATGTATATATATAACTGTATATATATATGTGTATAGATGTGTATATATATATTTATACATATGCCAGCAACACTCATGACAATGACAAAACAATTACATTGTCAATCATGTTACGTTATTATTAAAATGTTTCCTTTTCTTTTTACTTCTCCGCTGCCAATCACAGGTATTTTGCTATATATATATATATATAATATAAATAGATAGATATGAGAACAACACTCATATCAATGACAAAACAATTACATTAACAATCATGTTACGTTATTTTAAAAATTTTTCCTTTTTTTCGTACCTTCTTTAACACACTACTTCTCCGCTGCGAAGCGCGGGTATTCTGCTAGTATAAAATATACTCCACCTATACTGGTAGACATTTTTTATTATGATAAAACAATGACTGGTTTGCTCTTGTACAATACTTATTCGTTTTCATTAAGGAATGGCACTTTGTTGATCGATTCTCACAGCACCTCCAAGTATGTATTCCATTTGTTGTGCGAAAACACAAGATATTCAAATCCCTTGTAACCGAGAATTTGCTTGCCTTTCTGACTGGTCAAAAACTTCATCCCACTTATTCAAAAAAAAAACCAAATGTCAACTTGCCTTGCTTGAAAGTTAGGGAAGATTAAAGAAAACTCTGTGTGCCCTATTTATACCTTTACTTACTTGCCATAATCAAAACTATAAATCCCTAATTTGCCTACCTGTGGAATAAGAAGGTATAATATAAATTCCGAAAGTTATTGTAATGAATAATAATTTCCTAGAAATGGTAATTTAGACACAACAATGACAGTAATAAAAGGATTAATGACAATTTTATTTTATGGACCATCCAACAGCCCACTACCCCAATTAGCACAAATTAAAACATACAAGCTTATAAATACGTTTAGTGAACAATTATACAATTTCATTTATTGCACTGTATAATCTAAATTTTTTTCTTCTTTGCATATACACCTTTGCCTTATGCGCATTTATCCATGTGCGTTTCTTTTCCAGTGGGCACATTTTTCCATGTGCTGTTATTTCCCGAACGCTTATATGACTGTGCACTTTTTTCTGTACGATACAGTATTAGCTGTGCGCGTCTTTCTGGTCACCGTGTTTACTATGCTTATTCAGGGCCACTTTTTAACACCACTCCCTGAGTTTACTGTCTTAATATTTCAAGACTGTTTACGATTATATTTTATGCTTATAGACCTTATCAGCAATAGATGTCTCTCACTTTTTAATCCCCAAATGCCACTGCTGGGGGGCTTGTTTTGTTTTGGACGTGCTCTGTATCTAGGTATGTCAGAGGACCGGGACTTTGTGAAGTGGGGTCCAGCCTCACGTGTGGAGGCAAAATGGGGGTGGGGGATAAGGGGGGGAGACAAAGAGAGCAAGCTATATCTAATCTATTATTTTAATCATTATGATGATAACTACCAACTGTAACAATAAGCTGCACAGCAGTATCTTGTGGGAAAATTGGAAATTATGGTTAGCTGTCTCACTTCCAGTTAAGACTACAAAATGACATAAAAAATTCAGAATCAATGTCTCCATGATGGGACAGATAACCTTATGAGCTGGAATGTTAAAGGCCCGAATCACAAATTAAACAGAAAGAGAGTATTCTCTCACCCTAACAGGTTTAAACGCTAAGACAGTAATTTTAAAAGGAGACCCTTACTCAGCTCCGACTGCAAAAAGACTGGACTGGACTGGCCTGGCCTGGCCAAATGTTCCATTGCAGCTTTACAAAGAAAACTAGAGGTGTGGGAATTCTCATACATAGAACAGTCGCATTTGTGGTATCAGATATAGTATCTGATCCTGAAGGGAGATATGTGATTGTCATGGGTAATTTATGTAAATGTAAAGTGATTTTGATAAATGTTTATGCACCCAATGTTGATGATAGGGAATTCATGCAAAATGTATTTACATCCATTCCCAATGTAAACACTCATAAAATTCTAATAGCTGGGGACTTTAATTGTGTTTTAAATCCACTCTTAGATAGATGTCATCCCCCTTCGACAGGAGACCTAACAGTGCAAAGACAATTATACAGTTTTTAACTTGCCACAACTTATCAGACCCCTGGAGATTTCTAAACCCAAACTCAAGAACATATTCCTTCTACTCACCAGTGCATCATTGCTACTCAAGAATTGATTATTTCTTTATAGATAATAATTTCTTGCCTACGATTAAATCTTGCAAGTACGGCGCTATTGTTATTTCCAACCATGCCCCTTTGATTTTGGAGCTAAAATCATTAGGCCCCACACACTCATCTCGCAGATGGCGTTTTAACCCACTTCTATTAGCAGACGAGAACTGTACAGAATTTATATCCAAACAAATCAGTTTTTTCCTAGAGACAAATACATCCTCAGAGGTTTCTGCAGAAATACTTTGAGAACTCTAAAGGACTTCTTAAGAGGACAGATTTTTTCATATCTTTCCAACATAAATAAATTAGAAACCAATTAGGTATCAGAGCTAACCAGTGAAATTACTAGAATAGATGAAGAACATGCCAGGTGTCCAAGTGAGGCTCTTCATAGGAAAAGGCAGGCACTGCATTCACAGTTCAACCTCTTAACAACTAAAGAAACTGAGTAACTCATTTTTAAATCAAGACATCATTATTATGAACACGGAGAGAAAGCTAATAAGCTCTTAGCTCAACAAATCCACAAGCAAGAAGTCCGCAATGCAATCCCAGCAATCACCAACACAAACAGAGATAAAATCATCTGCTATTTGGAATTTTATAAGAAATTCTCCACCCAGCTAGCTCCCCTCTTATTAGCAACATTTACAGAAGCTAGAAACAATCAAATTCTACGTCAAACTTTTCGCAAAGCCTTAATCACCGCCTTTCCTAAACAAAATAATGACTTATTGCAATGTGCATCATACAGACCAATTTCACTTCTGAATAATGATGTTAAGATACTCTCCAAAGTCTTAGCTAGAAGGATGGAGAAATTGCTGCCTTCGGTAATATCACAAGATCAAACTGGATTTATTAAAGGCCGACACTTAGGTTCCAATCTTCTACGTCTGTTTAATGTAATATATTCACCAGCAAAGTCAAACACCCCAGAAATATTATTATCGTTGAATGCAAAAAAAGCATTTGATACTACCTTTTTATTACATTACAGAAATTTAGGTTTGGCCCGAATATTTGTGCATGGATCAAACTACTATATACCAATCCAGAAGCCTCAGTTTGTATTAACAACAATTGTTCAGACTACTTTAAACTAGAACGTTGTACCAGACAAGGATGCCCCTTGTCACCACTGCTATTTGCAATTACCATTGAACCACTGGCAGTTCACTGTCGAAATGTTTATCAGATAAAGGGGATTATCAGAGAAGGACTTGAACAGAAAATTTCTCTATATGCAGATGATATGGTACTGTATATATCAGACCCACAAAATTCTGTGCCTGCAGTCTTAACAGCAATTACAGAATTTCAAAAGATCTCTGGTCTCACAATTAATTTGAATACATGTGTGCTCTTTCCATTGAATTATCAAGCATACAATATCAGATTGGACACCTTCTCTTTTATTTTTGCAGATCAGTTTAAATACCTAGGGTTAAACATCACAAGTAAATATAAAGGTCTTTCTCAACAAAATTTTGCCGTCTGTATGGAAAAATTAAGTAAGACTTGCATAGATGGTCAACCCTTCATCTCACTCTAGCTGGAAGAATTAACGTTGTTATGATGAATATCCTTCCTAAGCTTCTCATTTTATTTCAAAACATTCAAATATACATCAATAAATCATTTTTTAAGCAATTAGATTCAACCATAACCTCATTTATTTGTAACTCAAAACACCCATGTATCCAAAGAGCGACCCTACAAAGACCTAAGGCAGAAGGTGGCATGGCTCTACCCAACTTTCAGTTTTATTACTGGGCAGCAAACATACAAGATATAAAAACCTGGACACAAATAGATGAACATACACAGACTTGGTCAGCAATAGAAATATTATCCTCAAGTACTTTTTTATATTCCCTGCTTTGTGCCCCAATAAATGCAAGTTATCGCTAATATACTAATAACCCAATTGTGCTTCACTCACTCAGAATATGGAACCAATGTAGAAAGAATTTTAAGATGAAGAATCTTTTATTTGTGGCACTTCTGCATGAGAACCAGCCTTCTTCAACCCTCGCAAACATATGCAGTTTTTAATATCTGGAAAACATTTGGGATTAAATTGCTTAGAGTCTTTATATAGACAACATCTTAGCATCCTATGAACAATTACATTCCAAATTTAACTTTCCAGCAGCATATTTCTTTCACTATCTTCAAATTAGAAACTTTGTCAAACAGAACCTGCCCGATTTCCCTCATCTTGCACCTTCCTCCATGCTGGCAAAAATATTGCTGTTTGGAGGACTCAGACAGCATTTCTGCAATATATAAAATTATTTTGTAATTCTTCCCTTTCAAAGATCCAAGAGGACAATAGGAAATAGATCTATCACTCAACATATCAGAAAAGGTGTGGAAAGCAGCAATGCAGAGAATTCACTCAAGCTCTATATGTGCAGAGGTATACAACTATTCAACTTAAAATTATATATCAAGCACATCTGCTTAAAACTGTCCAAAATGTTTCCAGGGCATGATCCAACCTGCAAACGCTGCAATCAAGTCCCAGTCACACTGGGTCACATGTTTTGGGCCTGCACCAGATTAACACCATTCTGGACAAAAATGTTTAAGTGCCTTTCAGGCAGCCTTGATGTCACAATCCCTCCTAACCCATTAACAGCTGTGTTTGGTGTTCTTCCAGATGGGTTTAAAGCAGAGAAGGACAAACAAACTGTGATTGCCTTTACTACACTATTGGCACACAGACTTATTTTGCTAAACTGGAAGAATGCTAACTCTCCTCTTTTAAGTCAGTGGGTAACTGATGTTTTATACTATTTGAAATTGGAAAAAATGAAATTCTCAGTTAGAGGATCTGTGCAGAACATTTTCAAAACCTGGCATGATCTAATCAATAATATTTTAGAATAAGCTCTTAAAGCACTGAGGAAATAATTCTCTCCGCATTTCTTTTTTTTTATTTGCCTATTAAAACTCATCAGTTTATGTATTTTGACCAATTTTACCCCATTGGACAGGGGTGGGGGTTGGATTGTTTTGTTTTCAGTGCTATTTTTTTTTAATTGATCTATCTGTATGGACTGATTATAATAAAAATCAATAAAAAATAGGAACAAAAAAATACAGTATGAATAGAAAAATGAAATAGAAAAATATTCTAAAGAAGTATAAATGACCAATTAATAATAATAATAATAATAATGGATTGAAAAGGTGTACACAGCAAATAAATATCGAGAGAAATCTAATGGACAAATAACAAAAAAGACATACATATCCACATAGGGATAGATAACGGATGAATATTCATTGACAGAAGTTTCACTTATGGATACTATGGCTATGTTGACCCACTAGACACTGTTAATGTAACATCATGAAATTAAGCACTATTTGCCTGACTTGCCTATATTTTGGAAAAATGTTTAGTACATTGGAAGCCTTTCTGCTCAAGTAATAATGTTAGATATATTTCTATTCAAGTTATATAATGTTGAAAGTTTTTATGCTTAAGTAAAATAATTTTTTAAGTTGGATATTGGGTATTTATGAACTACATAGTACTTCATGTGAACATAAAAAATGATAAATGAGCTGGCTGTTTAATTAGTGTTAATTTGTATTTAATTGTTTTGGTATAATTTGTTGTTTTGATTGATTATTCAGTCTTTGATTATCTACATCATTTCTGAAGGTAGAATATAGAGGAGTTACAGGTATATGTATAAGCATTTAGTATATGTTTATATGCTGTATTGGGATTTTTGGGTGTTTAATTATTTAATACTAGACATTAAGCCCGTTACAATAACGGGCATTAGAACAGTAGTGCATAAACATTAGTAGGAACAGTCTATATTAAATGGTAAGGGACCTTGACCTCATTCTGTTTCTTGTCTTAATTTTTTTTTTGTCAAAAATATTTTTGCAAGAAGCCTAGAGTAAAATAATAATAAAAATAAAATAGAAATGCATATGACAATACAGTAAGTATAATTAATATTGCCTTACTGTAAAACAATCTGTAAGACAAAATATCTGAAGAAGATATTTAGGAAAAAAAATTCTATTTTTTTACCTCATGAAATGTTTCTATAAAATATCATTACAGACAACATTTCTTGTAAATATTCTGTCTGAGTTTGGCAACAGTTTGCCTTGATCAGGACCATCTGCAACCTTGGCAACAACATCTGGAAAACTTATAACTCTTGATAATGCAATACATAACTGACCGTGGCTGAATACTGGTTCTGGCAAGTAAATGCCAACTTTTTGTAAGGTTTGCTTTTCTGAGTCTTTCTCTTTCTCTTATCAACCGCCTACCGCAACCTGCTTTCTTTTTTCTTTGGTTAAATTCTTCAATAAAAGTGCACTTGTTTTGTTATACTTGTACTTTTTGTGAAAGTGTTTATTTGATATTTGGACTTCAGGCTTCACACCTTATACACATGTCGTAAAGACGGTCCTTGGGTGTGTGTGGGAACTATTAACATTTGAATCTGATGATTGTATAAAGTGCAGAACTGACCTCTCTGTACTATGCTGTCCTCTGCATCTCCTGGAGTTCAAAAGAAATGCCAACATGCAGCAACAAGATCAGAACAAAAAACCAAACGCAGTCACAAACTACAACCGCATGAAGGTATGCAAATGAATATAATGTTGCATTAGTGCAATGTTTTCCGAAATGTACAATACAGGTCATAAAATTAATTATTCCAAATGTCATATCTCTAAGTCTCTCATTTTTGTCAGTGCTACTTTGACATCGTGGATCAGAAGGTGCATACTAATTCAGCGTGAGCAGGAGCACTCAAGAATAAAACTGAATAAAAAAAATTCACATCCACAGTCATTCTAAGTCATGCTCACCACTCACATCCACGTCCACAGTTTTCCCAGTCTCGTTTGCGCACAAGATCTGACGCGGTTTTCAAATAAAGAGGGGGTGTAACAAAACAAGTTTGTTTGTTATACCACGTCTTTATCTGAAAATGGCGTCAGATCCGGGGTGTGTGGGAGCTTCAATGTGAGTGAGAGAATAAAACTGGGAAAAAAAATGCTAACTTTAACTATAAATTTACAGATGCAAATCAAATGTATGCTTTTATTGTATGATATTAACAATAAGAGCAGCTCACTACTGATATTGAAACCTCGGCCTCTTGATTGAAAGGCAGCAGTTTTTATTGCACCACGCAAGCTGTCTTATCAACCGCCTACCACAACCTGCTTTCTTTTTTCTTTGGTTAAATTCTTCAATAATATTGCACTTGTTTTGTTATACTTGTACCTTTTGTGAAAGTGATTATTTCATATTTGTGTTTCAGGCTTCACACATTATACATTTCATGTCTACATTTTTTCAATTACTACTAAAACATTAAAAACGTTTCTGTGTTAACTATGTTTTACATAGATTGTTGTTGACACGGAACACACATGAAATGTATGTATTCCAAATGACGATGTATTTTTTTACCCTATAAAGCTCCAGCACTTCTCTCAAAGATAAAAACTGAGCACTGACAAACTTCTTTGCGAAATGAACTGCAGCAAAGTGCGGGGGGAGGTTATACCAAGCTGCTTGCTGCTTACCAACACATTTACAGGACAAAAGACACTGACGGAGAGGTGAGAATGGATTTAAGGTGGGCCGGATTTACGAGCTTTCTCGTTGGCTCTGATAATTTTAGTGTTAAAATGGGTAAGGTCTGTCTTAAGTAAAATTGCAGGCATTTTGCCTTAGGAATGTTTCAGAATCCTTTACTACTGGTAAGATTTTATTGTGAATACCCCTTCTAAAACTTGTATTTATGTAGACTGTATAATGTGTAAATTAGATACAATCTATTTAGATCTTTAGTTACAATTCGTCTGTCCCTGATGATGTGGTTAGAGTTCAGAAATGTGTCAGCCTGAAAGACAACAGGTGAATTTTCATTGACAGAAATTTCAACTATGGGTAATACGGCTGTACTGACTCACTGTTATGTAACATCATTAAATTAAGGGGTATTTGTTTGACTTGCCTAGATTTTGGAAAAATATGTTTATCATGTTGGAAGCCTTTGTGCTCAAGTAAAACTTTTTAAAGTGGTATTTTGGTATTTGTAAACCTGCAGTACTTAATGTGAACATACAACAAAATTATAAATAACGTGGCTGTTGTTTAGTATAAACTTTTTCATTATCTTATTTTGCATTCAGAAAAATGAAGTGTGAGATTTTCATTCAGAAGACATTAAAATACTTTTTTGCTTGACTGATTTTGTTTTTATTTTGCTTTTTTGTGGTGAGTTTGCTTTGTTAATTGCATCTGATTACTAACGTTAGTGATGAGTATTGCAGATACAGGGACAAGTGACACTGCATGTTACAAGGCAGCAGCTATTTCAATGTTATCTACTTGTATACTAGTTAGCAAATACTAGCTTAAATAACCTAAATGTTACACAAAGAGTAAAATATTAAACAAGATAAAAAGAATGAATTCACTCCAGTCTGACACACACAAATGCTTGCATCATCTACTAATAGTTTAGTACAACCAGTACGTAACTTTTGGATTGACACCAGAGAACACAGAAGCTGGGAAACAACAGCTTGCTTAATTATTAATGGAGCTCAATTAAAAGAAGAATTTAGTTTGGTTGAGTGAAAACCTGCAGCCACAGGTTGGACCTGGGCTGACCATGAAAACCCTTGGCATAGATTACTTTGTTCTAGAAGGTTTGTGAACCATTTTGCTAACTGGAGAAAGTAAGGTAACTGGCAACAGTGACAACCCTGTCCTAACATGGTGTAATCTTGCAATAAGGTTAGATTATGTTGTCTCCAAAAGGATCTTCCTGAGTACCAAAAGAGCATTGAGAAAGTTTCACAAAATATTTTGAAAATCCTCCACCTTGCTGTCACTTTGTTTTAAAAATGATCAAACTGGATCTACAGCATTTGCCCAGGGACTTTAGAGGACTCTGTCACACACAACCATGCTTAGCTATTTTCGTCTAGTTGAAAAATCAGCCTTGTAAATTGGAACCTGAAAATGTTAAACTTGGTAGAGAGCTGATCAAAAGAGCAAAACTCTTGAGCTATCATATAATCCCTTGGGCTTTCAAGATGCATGTTATGCCAACTATGAAATACAAAGTCTTCTGAAGATGAATTAAAAGTACTTTTGAAGAAAAAGTCACTGCAGAATTCATTATTTGTTGCATTTGTGCATTCTTTCCTGAGATGATGTTTTGATTAAAATGAAATATGAATGTAAAAGTATTCTAGCTATATCAATTTAATTATAATTTTTGAATTTTTAACAATAACTATTTAAATAAAATGAAAAAGAGTTTTCATTAATAGGTGAAACTTGGAGTTTTTGAGCAGTATGCTGCTGGCTTGAATTTTTTATTATTTGATCGCCCTACAATTAAAATTTAGGTTGTGCTTCACTACATACAGCATATCTTTATTTAACAATAAGTAAATGGAAACTATGCAGAATTCAACCTACCCTAATTCCAAATCATTCCCATTACCATTTGTTTGTGGGAAATCATAACTTTGTAACAGTTTATTCCATTACATAATGTAGCAGTGACCTCCAGCTGGACAGTGTTTTCAAACAGCTGCTGATATTTGATTTACTGCCTGGGCTTTAATGAGAAAACAGCAGACAGCTGCACTGCAAGGGAACAGATTTCAGCAGTGATTTGACATTAAAAAATAATTGGCACTCTGAAAGGAAAAAAATATATATATATATTAGTTTGCGAAGATTAGGATTAGGCAAGTAATATTGGTCCCTAAAGCATATTTTCATATTTACTATATGAATGTACTCGTATATTGTGTGCAGCACACCAGTAAAATTAGATATATGGTTATTGTTACACAGAATTACAAAGCTATTTTTTTTAATGTGACATACTGCATATTTTCCACACAAAGACACGCTAAAAATCATCATAATTTACATTTCTGCACTTCTCTGCCATAAAATGCATTACATTGGAACCCACTCCTTGCATTTTATAGAAGCATCCCTTCCTATTTTTGGTTCCTGCAAATGAGATTGAGGATATTCATACCCTCCTCGTAGTAAGAGAATGTTTCAAGTATTATTTCTGAATAAATGTTTATGGTTTATCATAATTGGCAAAGCAAGCATTGTACTACCAGAACAACTACATGTACAACACACTAAACAAAATGTCTACACAAAACAGCACATTAGTTTGGTAATTTTTTTTAATTGGAGAACTGTATTTAAACCCTATTTCACTGAAAATTCTATTTTGTGTGAACTGTTTTACTCATAACTTATAATTGGTAAATATATAATAACAGACTAGGAAGTTGAAATTTACAGCTTTGTAATTCAGGAGGAGAGTTCTATAGATTGTTCAGTGCAATACAGAAGCCACTGTACTGGTGAAAGGTAAAGTACTAATTGCATTTCGTAAAGTGCTTTTATCTGACCATGTATTTTAATCTTGCTCTTTAACTTTGTGGTTTCAACACTTACTGATCTTGTGGTTTTAATCCTTTTCTGCTTCATGTATCTCTCCTGGTTTGCCCTTTAAAAATCTTTTTGGCACAACACTTTCTTTTCCTCTTATCTTTTTTCTCTAGGTTTTTGCTTACCGGTATTCCAGTTTTTGTACTTTTGCTTGCCTTCAGTCTGCTCTTTGGATTCTCCCTACATGTCAGTTTAATTTGCCAGGTCTTTTTTTTTTTTGCCTCCTATTATGAATTTGATGGTATATTTTTAAAGCTCCTTGTTTTTTACATTTTGCCCTTTTTAAAGACTGCTACATTCTGTGCTTTTCACCACTTGTCAGTTTCTCTGTACCTTTTTTCTTACAGTGTTTATATGTACTATATATAGTCACATGTGTGTGCATAAAATACAGTTTAAAGGCTTTGGTGATGGTAATACTCCACTGATCCAGTGGCTGGCGCAGTGTGATAACAGTCTCTTTTTTACTCCCTCTGTAGAAAGGAAGATTGATGGTTCTCTCAATCTCCAAAGTCACTTCCAGGGTAGGCCCACCTGGAGTAGCCTCTTCCTGCCAGAACATATCATAACCAGAAGAGCCACCATCTCAGTCTGTTAACCCCAAGAGAACTCCAGTCTAAAGTAGACCCAATTGCATTTTATTTTGCATTTTCTTTATTGCAATTATATGGGGTTTGCCATAAGGTGTCCCAGAACACTGATGTTATATACAGGGCTGGGCAAGTTAACGCGTTATTATCACGTTAATGCATTAATTACTTATGCCGACAATTATTTTATTGAAAAAATGAAAGTGAGGTACCAGCATCAGCTGATCAGTCCCCAGCTGATCGTGGTGCTGAACACGTTCGTGTAGCTGATGCACCAATGGCAACGTTCGCCTGGGAGGACAGACACTTACGATGACAGGAGGTACACGCCATATTGGGTTTCACTGCAACTGCCACCCCCGTGCACCTGTCTCACAAAGACAGCCAACCCACCGTGCATTCCTGCTGGCCGTCGAACCACCCCATGCACAGCTACTGCTGCCGCAAACTGCAAACATGGATCAACAGCAGGCACAACAGACTTTTTACGTTGATTTAGAAATGTTAACTTGCTGTTGCTCGGAAGGTGCCTGTTATAATGTTGTGATCGTGGCTCTTGACTCTGAGGGTTTTATATTTGATTTTGTTACATTAATGTTTAAGTTGAGATTTACAAGAAATATTTTAACTGCTACTATAGAAAGGGAATTATTTGTTTAAAGTGTTTGCAAACCAAATACATGCAATACACTACTTTTGAGTGCATTATTTCATTTTGTACATAATGTGATTGTTGGGGTTGTTCTGCGATTAATTGTAATTAAAAATTTTAATTGCTGCCCAGCCCTAGTTATATATAGTAGCCTGTAGGTAGTGTAACAAAGCCCCAGACTTCAGATATACCTACACAATAACAGGTCCAGGTTTCAAATGAACAATTTTATTTTGCAGAAATATCTTCAGCCATGTTTTTTTCTTCTAGAATTCACAATACTTCACAAGTCTTTTTAATCTTGTACTTCTTTTCCATTTCCACTCTTTCAAGGTAGCTTTGTCCTTTCCCCACACCTGACTCTGACTCTCTGAGAAACGTGAGACAGCTCGAGTTATTCTACACTCAGAAATACATTGGTTCCAAAGCATTGAAAGGAGGAAACCCCCTAAAGTAGTGATACCTGTTCTTGGCAGCTTTCATCAGAGGTACCCACCACACCCTGCAGGGCTGTCCAATTGAACTACAATTTCCAGTTTACCCCATGGATATGTTCATGGGCATTCCAACACATGGAGACTGCCACTTAGCACAATGAGGGAATATACAGCTCTGATAGGCATTCTCCCCTGTCCTTCAAATATGGTGGCTCTGAGGCTAGGGATCTGCGCCAGCAATCGGAAGGTGGCCAGTTCAAATCCTATAAAACGCCAGAAGTGACTCTACTCTGATGGGCCTCTGTGTAAGGCCCTTAACCTTCGATTTCTCCGTCCTGGGTATGACGTTAATCTGCATCCAGCCCTGCAAGCAGGTCCTCCAACTTGCAGAGAAAACCTGGGTGTTGGTGGGAGGATTGGCTATTCAGCCACTGTAAAAAACCTCACTGTTCAATGTGGTGCTAAGGTGTCACTTGCTGCATGAAGGCACTTGGATCTCAACCTGGGTGGTTTGCCATGTGGTGGGTGTGGCAACGCATGTAAACAGCGAGTGCTCCCAACTTTCAAATATATGGACCTTCCAGAGAGGAAGAGGTCCATCCATTCCATTTGGGAAGATAGTCTGTCCATGCCTTCTATTACTATACTAGACATTAAGCCCGTTACAATAACGGGCGCTAGAACAGTAGTGCATAAACATTAGTAGGAACAGTCTATATTAAATTGCAAGGGACCTTGTATGTGGCTGTAATATGTGTCAATGTATTGTGTGCCTTTAATTTTCTCTCGCAGTAATACTAGTTTGTACTTCTGTAAAATGCCTGTAATTTTCTCTGACAGTAATACAGTGTAATCTTGGTTCATGACCATAATTCGTTCCAAAACTCTGGTTGAAACCCGATTTGGTCGCGAACCGAAGTAATTTCCCCCATAGGATTGTATGTATACAATTAATCCGTTCCAGACCATACGAACTGTATGTAAATATATATTTTTTTAGGTTTTTAAGCACAAATATAGTTAATTAGCCCACAGAATGCACAGCGTAATAGTAAACTAAATGTAAAAACATTGAATAACACTGAGAAAACCTTGAACAACAGAGAAAACGAACACTGCAAGAGTTCGCGCCATAGCACTAAGAACCGCTTGTGGCTAAAAACACTTTTTTTTAATGAGCTTTAAGCACAGGGAAAAAAATTAACATTTGAAAAATCAGTAATTTAATAAACAACCAAGAAAAGTAACATTGCAACAATGCACGCACATGCCTGTGTGTTTGTCTCTGTCGCGGGCCTGTTTGTGTGTGTGTGTGTCTCTCTCTCTCGTGTGTGTGTGTGTCTCTCACGTGCCTGCGTGTGTCTCTCTCTCACGCGCTTGTGTATGTGTGTCTGTGTGTGTCTCACGCGCCTGTGTGTCTCTCTCTCTCTCTGCACAGGGAATGCACAGGTAGAGACTGAACACGTGAGGCCCCGCGCATGCGCACTTCAGAAGACACACACACACGGACACCTAGATGCACACAGGGGTTTTATTAAAGAGGATATTTGTAATTGTTATATTCTTTACAGTATAATTATGCTCAGTCATTAATGCAATTGCAATGCCTTTTGTTTTTACGTAAGACACATTTTGTAATTTAAGAGACTGCAACTCTACATGGACGTTTATATAACCTTTATCAAAATGAAAGCAACACTTCATATGAAATACACCTTTACTGAGAAAACAGAATAGCTTGTGAATCATACGCATGTATTTATTTGGCATAGTGTACTATTAAGCAGAGTAACTGGACTAATCCACGGTGTGATTTTAATGTAATGCTAAGCAATAATAATTTGCCAGCAGGATTTCTTTGGAAAAGCAAGTTGCTTTAATTCCAGAGAGATTTACCCTGATAACCATTCTTTTAAGTAAATAAACCTGGACATATTGAATGAGGCCTGGAGACTCTGAACTGCACATTCACAATATAAATCCCCTCAGGAGGCTGTATGCTTTTCAAAGCTGAAATCTGTAAAGTGAACAGACTGCAATGCAAATGTGGCAGACTTAGTACATATATGCCTTTCACTTAAGAAGGAGAGAAAAATAAAGTTTCTGGAATTTTAAATACTTCTCATGTTGATGTTTATGGCTTGAAAAAAAATGATGTTAGCGGATGCAATAGGTAGTATCCCCAAGAACCTGCTGACTCCTCGCTTTTTTCCCCCAAGATTTACTGCCAAAGTGTGAACAAAACCTGTAGATTATTCGCAAGGTCACATACTCCTGCATTTTTAAGAATAATGTTACACACTGAGTACAAAAGTAGTATCTTGTTTTAAGTAAGTTTAATTTAGTGCCTATGAGATGAAAAAAATGGACAGAGCTGAATCCTCTGGTGCCATGTAGTTTGTGGGTTGGGTTAATGTAGTTATTTAGAACCAAAAGGAAACATGCTGATGTTTTAAAAAGAAATTGTTTAATATACATTTACAAAAAACATCCATACTGTAGTTGATTCAAAGATAGTGTTTATAATTCTTCTTTTTATATTTTGGTTGTTCTTTAGTGGTCATTCTGAGTTTTCTTTAATACTCATTCCCATAATATAAACTGTTTTACTGAATCACTGTAATGTGTTGTAAGGTCCTACAGTCTTGCTATCCAATAAACTTGACACTAGAATCTTTCTTATATCTGCTTTACATAAGGCATATTTTGTCATATAAACTGTGTACTGCAAGTGCTGGATTTTTATTGGTATACCATTTCTTTCTCATTCTTAGATATTCCATTACATTTTGGTAATATCCCCAGGCCCTTTAAGCTATACCATTCAAACTTGTCATGGCAGACAGATAGATAGATAGATAGATAGATAAAACATTGGCTTTTTACGGAAGGTCTTTAAAATAATGAATACATGAATAAATATATAAATACACAAACTATGCTATGAACACACACAACACTTACTAAAAAGGAACACAAATTTAAAAAGAAAGAAAACTTTTGGCTTGACAACCACAGTCACAGTGAGGCATTCTACAGGCAGAGAATGCTGGTGTAAAGGCGCCCCAGTTACATTTCTTGTGTCAGTTATGTTGATAATTTATTGGCTGAAAGTCCTCAGTGTTAAGAGTGTCAGAAAGGATGTGCAGCATTCTTCATAATGGCATTCAGTGTTATTTTAATTCTCTCATTTGCTATTACCTCTGGGGGTTCCAGAGTGTGTCCTATAACTGAGTTTGCTGTTTTAATTAGCTTGTTGATTTGGTGGACCTCTCTTGAAGTGGTGTTACCAGCCCAGCACACCACAGCATAGAAAATCACATTGGCCAACCACATTAAATGAACATAGTCTCCTAAGGAAAAAGTGCCTTCTCTCCCCTTTCTTATATAGTTTCTTTGTGTTCTGAGACCAGTCCAACCCTTCGTTGATGTAGACCCCCAAGTATTTATATGAAGGTGCCCCCTCTACACCTCAATAGTGACCGGACATAAAGGCTTTTTGGTCCAATGAAAGTCAATTAATAGTTCCTTGGTTTTGCTGATGTTAAGGTGCAGACAATCCTCTTTGCACCACCGATTCCTATCCTTTGTCTCACCCCCCGCCCCCCCCCCATATAAATACAAATGCAGAATCATCTGAGAATTTCCACAAGTGACATAACCTGGTGTTTTATTTGTAGTCGAAGGTGTACAGTGAAGAGAAGAGTGACGGGACAGTTCCTTGTGGTGCTCCGGTGTTGATCACTTCCATATCAGAAACACAGTCCTTGAATCTCACTAACTGCAGTCTGCCCAACAGATAGTTCATTATCCAGGACGCCATAAGCTCATCTGCCTGCATAACTTAACAGCATTTCTGAAGAAAATAACCCAGTGTTGAACCAGTGTCATTTGGAATATTATTCTGTCGCCCTTTGCCAAATGGTTGTTCTACCTTTAGAAAACATCAATGGGTGTAATAGTAATAAATATAGATGATTAGTCTAGTGTTTAAGTTTGTTAAAAAAAACTTGATGTATGAGTAGAAAAAGTGCTATGTGCCAAAAAGAAGATTATTGTGGTTCAGTTCTGAGAGAAGTGGACATTGAAAACTGAACAAAATTGAATAAAAGAAAACAAATTAGATGGCACCCAAAAGAGGATTTAAATATGATTTAATTTGTTAATTAAAATGATTCTAATCCCAATGTTGATGTGTTTAGCAGCACATAGCAATCAAAACATGAAAAGATTAAAAGATTAACGAGGGAGAAGTAAAGAAAAAGTTAAGAGAGGCCAAAGTTCACAGCAACGATGATAGATGTGGCAACTAACACCTTATTAAACAAGAGAATAGCAATAAGCAAAAGCAATACATATGTAGCAGTATCAAATAAAAATATAAATGTGTTTTAGTCTATAGTATATACCTAAATTAAAATAAAATTCTAAATAGCCAGCATGGGTTTATGAGAGGAAGTTCCTGCCAAACCAATCTTTTAGATTTTTTTTGAAGAAGAAACAGAAATAGTTGACAGAAACAAAGCATATGGCATAATTTACCTAGATTTTCAAAAAGTGTTTGATACAGTCCAATTCTAAAACTAGAAGCTTTAGGCATCAGAGTTAACCTGCAAAACTGCATGTCTAGTTGGTTAACCGTCAGGAGACAAAGATAAGAGAAGAACGATCCACATGGAGCAAGGCCATCAGAGTTCCTCAGGTATCTGTCATTGGACCATTTCTTTTTTCTGATTTATATTAATGACATTGATTCTAGTATAGTTAGTAAACTTGTCAAATTTTCAGATAACACTAAAATTGGAGGAATGGCAGACACTGAGGAGGCAGCAAAATTAATTCAAAAAGACTTGGAAAATCTTCAGAACTGGGCAAATATCTGGGAAATGCACTTTAATGTAGAAAAGTGCAAAGGGACACACATAGGCAAAAGGAACATATATTATAAATACAGGATGGGAGAAACTGTCATACAGGCAGCAACCTCTGAAAAGGATTTAGTGGTTTATGTTTTTCATTGACTAAGCAATGTATAGAAGCAATTAAAAGGCAAATAAAATGTCAGGCTATATCATAAAAATTATGGAATTTAGGTCAGGGACATTATGCTTAGGTTATATAATGTACTAGCAAAATACCCGCGCTTCGCAGTGAAGAAGTAGTGTGTTAAAGAAGTTATGAAACAAAAAAGGAAATTTTTTAAAAATAATGTAACATGATTGTCAATGTAATTGTTTTGTGACTGTTATGAGTGTTGCTGTCATCAAGGATTTGATTATCATTATTTCTTTCAATCAGGTTCGTATTTGGAGGATGTGTTGTGTTCAAGTTACATTCCGTGTTTGTCAGCCGTTGTAAAGATAACAGGTTTCATTCATCGAAGTGTTTACTACCCAAATCGGTATTCGTGAATCTTAGATGTTTAACAGGCATTCCTGGTATTAAGTTGTGGATTTACCTGCGAATATTTAGCGGCAGTGTGTCTATGAACTTAATTTAAACTTAAACTTTACACCTTGCTTTCCTATTGATATGTCTACAAAGGCTTGTTCAGCTTCAGAGGGTTGTTCCTTTCTTATTGCATCAATAAACAGCTCGTCTTCCTCTTTATCTGAGACATCACGCACTGCATGCATGGGTTTACCTTTCCCAGTCCTGCAAACTTTAGCGAAGTACTTCAATGTACCACATTTTTTACACTGTCTTCCTTTAGCTGGACATTGACTTTTTCCACCGCGTGCTTTATTTCCGCAGTAGCTGCACTTATGAATATGCTTGTATGCGTCACTCGCTTCATATTCTTTTGCTGCCTTCTCAATTGTGTAATGCATTTATTGTTCAGCGCTCTTTGGAGCTCTTGCTTGTTGTCTGCATACTGTGTTCACAGTCAGTTCACATGAGCCACTCGGAGTACATGCATCGAAGGTTCTCAGCTGTGCTAGTGCTATCTTGTGCAATCTTGCGATGTCCACAGCTTTATTTAATTTTAGCTAAGACCCGGCACTTAAAAGTTTCTTTCTCACTTTTGCCGACTTTGTGCCAATCACTAGTCTATCCCTGACCATCTCATCTTTGTTTGCATAAGCACATTCCTTCAGCAATTTTAACTCCATTACAAAGTGATCAAAAGTCTCGTTTATACCCTGCATCTTCTCATTAAACTTGTATCTCGTGAATATCGTATTCGTCTTAGGCATGACAAACGCCTCAAAACGGTCATAATAAGTTTTCAGTACCTTGGCTAAAAATGTCTCTTCCTTTTTCCCCAGTCCACAGGAGCAAGTAGCTGCATTTCTCACTCTTGTCTTTGCCTTTTAGCGGGCCAGAAAACAACAGCTCCATGTGCAGTCTGAACTTTTTCTATTCTTCCGGCAGGTTAAGAAAATCCCAGTCAACTCGTGGCGAGGGAACTCCAACAAAATCCATGACTGTCCTCTATTCTGACACCATGTCTTGTTTTCACAAATTGTGAAAAATGAAATAATGGTGAGACTTTCTTTTAAAGTATGCAGGGAAACTTTATTTATTACAGCTCTTACATTCACAGCATCCATGCTCTAAATTAACTTCCATAATAGTAACCTTGAGGTCCCTTTTTCTGGTGCCTTCCTGATGACATAGGTGCCTAAGCCAAGCCTGATAATAATAAATTTCAGTGACATATAAATATTACAGTGATCACCTCGATAGACATCTCATCACCCAAATCGCTACTCGTGAATCTAAGATGTTTAACAGGCATTCCCGGTATTAACTTTAAATATTTAGCGGCAGCGTGTCTATTGGATTGCTGCTGACGGACTGCCTTATATGGGCAGGCACTCAATTACGTGGGAGGCGTGGGTATGGGGGATGCAATATAGGCAGGCAGCCAACTACGTGGGAGGCGTGGTGATGGGGGACGCAACTCCGCCGACCAAGCTGCAGGCTATGGCCGTATATATGTACGTAAGTAGGATTCAGTTATGACTGTTACACGTAGAATTTGGAAATGAAACCTGCTTAACTTTTGTAAGTAAGCTGTAAGGAATGAGCCTGCCAATTTCAGCCTTCTACCTACACGGGGAGCTGGAGAAATAGTGATCAGTCAGTCAGTCAGTCAGTGAGGGCTTTGCCTTTTATTAGTATAGATTACTGAGACTGCACCTGGATTACAGTATAAGAAAGACATAGCAGCACTTGAAGCTGTGCGGAGGAGAGCAACCAGGTCCATCATAGAATGTAAGGAAATTTCCTACTGTAATAGGCTAGGACAATTAAACCTGTTTAGTCTCGAGCAGAAAAGACTGTGTGGGGACCTAATTAAGGTATTTAAAACTTTTAAAGGCATTGATAAAGTAGATCCAGCAGCATTTTTTCACTTTAACACTAGAATTACCAGAGCCTACAAGAAAGCTCGTAAATCCGGCCCACCTTAAATCCATTCTCATCTCTCCGTCAGTGTCTTTTGTCCTGTAAATGTGTTGATAAGCAGCAAGCAGCCTGGCATCCCATCCCCCCACCCACCGCTGCAGTTCATTTCGCAAAGAAGTTTGTCAGTGCTCAGTTTTATCTTTGAGTGAAGTGCTGGAGCTTTATAGGGTAAAAAAGTACATCGTCATTTGGAATACATACATTTCATGTGTGTTCCGTGTCAACAACAATCTATGTAAAACATAGTTAACACAGAAACGTTTTTCATGTTTTAGTAAAAACTGAAAAAATGTATACATGAAATGTATAAGGTGTGAAGCCTGAAATACAAATATGAAATAAACACTTTCACAAAAGATACAAGTATAACAAAACAAGTGCACTTTTATTCAAGAATTTAACCGAAGATAAAAGAAAGCAGGCTACAGTAAGTGGTTGAAGCGACAGCTTGCGTGGTGCAATGGTAAGAACTGCTGCCTTCTAATCAAGAGGTCGCGGTTTCAATATCAGATGCTTCCCAAATGTACCATTTTCAGTAGTGAGCTGCTCTTATTGTTAATATCATACAATAAAAGCATACATTTGATTTGCATCTGTAAATTTATAGTTAAAGTTAGCAATTTTTTTTCCAGTTTTATTCTCTCACTCACGTTCAAGCTCCCACACACCCCCCGGATTTGACACCGTTTTCAGATAAAGACGTGGTATAACAAACAAACTTGTTTTGTTACACCCCCTCTTTATTTGAAAACCGTGTCAGATCTTGTGTGCCAATGAGACTGGGAAAACTGTGGACGTGGATGTGAGTGGTGAGCGTGACTGAGAATGACTGTGGATGTGATTTTTTTTTTATTCAGTTTTATTCTTGAGTGCTCCTGCTCACACTGAATTAGTATGCACCTTCTGATCCACGATGTCAAAGAAGCACTGACAAAAAAGAGAGACTTAGGTATATATGACATTTGGAATAATTAATTTTATGACCTGTATTGTACATTTCGGAAAACGTTGTTGCACTAATGCAACATTATATTCATTTGCATACCTTCATGCGGTTGTAGTTAGTGACCGCATTTGGTTTTTTGTTCTGATCTTGTTGCTGCATGTTGGTATTTCTTTTGAACTCCAGGAGATGCAGAGGACAGCATAGTACAGAGAGGTCAGTTCTGCACTATATACAATCATCAGATTCAAATGCTAACAGTTCCCACACACACCCAAGGACCGTCTTTACGACATGTGTATAAGGTGTGAAGCCTGAAGTCCAAATATCAAATAAACACTTTCACAAATAGTACAAGTATAACAAAACAAGTGCGCTTTTATTCAAGAATATAACCGAAGAAAAAAGAAAGCAGGTTACGGTAGGCGGTTGATGTGACAGCTTGCGTATTGCAATACTAAGAACTGCTGACTCCCAATCAAGAGGTTCTGGGTTCGATGCTCGCAGCTTCTCAAGTCTGAGTGAACGTTTCTTGCAGGGAGGGATTCTGTTCTCTTTCTCCGATCTGAGTTTACCTCTGTTATAGCACATATTTATTTGAAAACAGCTGTGTCAGATCAGACTGAAAGAATAAAACTAAATAAAAAAAACGCTAACTTTGACAAGCACTATAAATTTACAGCGTCTGTTACAGACTCAAATCAAATGTATGCTTTTATTGTACAATAGTAACAATAAGAACAGCTCACTACTCAAAATGTTTATTTTGGGAGACGTTAAGACTCGAACCCAGAACTTTCTGAATTGGAATCAGCAGCTCTAACCAGTATACTACCCGAGAAGTCAGGACATCAAGCAACACTAACCTGATTTATTTTTCTTCAGTTATAGTCCTGGAAAAAAGCGCATTTGTTCTGTTAAACTTGTATCTTTTGTGAAAGTGCTTATTTGATATTTGGACGTCAGTCTTCACACATTATACACTTCATGTCTACATTTTGTCATTAGTACTAAAACATGGAAAAAGTTTGTGTTTTAGGTATGTGTTCAACATTTCTGTCATCCTACACTCACACAGATCTTTGTGGACATGGATCACACGTGAAATGCATGTGTTCCGAATAACAATATATTTTTTTAGCCTAGGTACCTGACTCACTGATAAACAAGGCTTCATTCGGGAGAGGTTTTTGCAGTTTCTCCGATGATGGGGTGGATGGTATAGCAGGCTGCTTGCTGCTTGGGATTATCGACACATTTACAAGACAAAAGATGCTGAATGGAGACGTGCGAGTGGATTTAAGGTGGGCCGGATTAACAAATGTTCTCGTAAGGTTTGGTAATTCTAGTTTTAAGGGTGAATCACCTACTCAAGGATATCAGTTGTAATTAAGGGAAATGCATTTAAAACTGAAGACAGGAAGAACTTCTTTATGCAAAGAGTTATGGGAATCAGGAACAAACTAGAGAGACATGTAATTGACACAGAAACTTTGACAACCTTTAAAAAGAATCTGGATGAGATATTGGGAAAGCCTAGCTATTAGCTAAACAAACTAGCTTCATGGATTGAATGGTTTCCTGTCATTTGTGAAATTCTTATGTTCTGGCAAGGAGCAAACTGGGCAGTGATGGCCAGTTAGACCGGTTCTTCAGCCTCTCTAGTAGCACCACTATAGAATTTGAATCAATATTTTTAATCAATACATATATATATATACTAGCAAAATACCCGCGCTTCGCAGCGGAAAAGTAGTGTGTTAAAGAAGTTATGAAAAAGAAAAGGAAATATTTTAAAAATAACGTAACATGATTGTCAAAGTAATTGTTTTGTGTATTTGGCGGCAGCATCACAAAGTTGTTTTCGTCTAGCTGCATCAGAAAATGTGCCACGACGTCTGACACGCCTCCTTTTTACTGTTTTCTCACAGCTTGGATTGCTCCAGTCATAATGGGTTTGAGTCTACATATATATATATAAATATATACATACATATATACATATATATATATATACACATACATATCTTCATATCTATATACATATCTACATATATACATATATATATATATACATACCTATCTACATCATATATACACACACATACATACATACATACACACACACAAATTATATATGTGTGTGTGTGTGTGTGTATGTATGTGTGTGTGTATATATATACAATGTAGATAGGTGTGTGTGTGTGTATATATATATATGTATATATACACATACATACAAACATACACACAGGTATATATATGCGTATATATATGTATGTGTCTATATGTGTGTGTATAGCTTTGGTCACTGAGTGCAAGGGAAAAATAATAAAATGTAGTCTATAAGTTATTAAACAGTAAAACATTAACGTTTTAAGAAGTACAGGTACATTGAGCACTACTTGTGCTCACTCCTTTTCAAGCTGCCTGTTCTGCATTCATTGATCATCCATCAGTTTTGCAAATTTTAAATCTGAAGTGCTGAATGCAATTATATACTTTAAAGTTCAGACCAGGTAAGCTGAAGATTAAGTCTTTACAAACTGTAATACTTTGGTGTTCAGTAGGGTATTTCAATGATGGGAAATGCATGTATAAGCATTTCAATTCAGCAAAGTAAGAAAAACAGAAATAATAATTGCACTGCACTATTGAGCGTGTGCTGTCAAGAGGCTAGAAGACCTCATCAGTTCCGCACTGATTTAGTAACACCAACAATCAAGTACACTCACTTGAAAGTTGACGGTAGTTGTTATTGTTTCTAGCTTTCCAACCTACTAGACGAATTTCTCTCTGTGATTAGCAACAAGGACTTTCCAGTGATCCAATATTTTACCTCTCTGAAGCAATCCGAGGCACAACAAAAGAAGTACAATTAGGTTTGTTTGATAAATATCACTAAATGTCATCTGCATAGGACTGTAAAAATCAGGTTTTCAAATTATATTATATATTTCTTAAAGTTTGCTTGTAAAAAGAAAATCAGAGTAGTCCCAGGAATTAGCCTGTAGGGACAACATATTGAATCTCAAGCAAAATGATTCAACTCTATCTTCATAATTATGTAGCTGTTAAAAAAATGATAAGGATTAAGTAAACCACACAAGAAAAGAGACTGTGATGGTGAATGGTTTAGTCTACAGGGCAAAACCTTCAATTAATTTTAACAGCATGAAGCATTGGAATACGTTTAATTGGAATATATCTTGACAAGAGTTAAAACTGCTTCTGTTCTGTGACTACTGGAAAAACCAGACTGAACTTTTTCAAGCAGGTTGAGTTTGAAGGTACAGGGCTTCAGACTTTAGAAAGGATAGTTATGTTTGAAAATCGTTGATTTCTGTTTTGGGTGAATTAATTGTAGATTTAAAAAGCTTTTTACCTTACTATTACTGTAACACAATTGAGAATACTAGTCTAAAACACTATGCATTTAATACTTTTTTTTTAAAAAGAGGCAAATAAACTAAATTATAACTTATTCTACGCTTCACTCTTCAAATGTTTAAAAATCACTAGCTTTTTAATACTTATCTTTGAAACGCACAGTGCCTTAGATAACAGAAGACTTTTGTCTTAAAGTACTCTCTTTTAAAATGCAGTTCTTACATGTTATGTTTCAGGCCAGTATATAGCATAGGACCATTAAGTGTTGGTCCCTGCCTTGTGCCCACTTCTTCCTATGACCATAAACTGGATAGTGAGTTAAAAGAATTGATGGAACATTACAAAGTGCTTTACACAAAAATAAAACAACAATGCAAAATCAGAATGAATTGTAATAAAAAGATAAAATTTTTAAAATTGATTTAACTTTCATATACTATTAATGAAACAGTTTTTTGGATGTTTAGTTTGCAATGCAGAAATAAAAACACAATTCATATTTTTCTCTTGAGATCTGACTGTCCATATTTATATTAAAATCCATCTATCCATTCATTATCCAACCTGCTATATCCTAACTACAGGGTTACGGGGGTCTGCTGGAGCCAATCCCAGCCAACACAGGGCGCAAGGCAGGAAACAAACCCCGGGCAGGGCGCCAGCCCACTGCAGTATTTTTATTAGCATGCAACTTATTTCTAATTCTTCCATTTACCTAAAGAGTGCTCTGAAGTAACTGTCAACAGCAGGCTGGAATGTCTGCACGTACAGAAACAGTCATAGATAGTTTTAAATTAAGGCCCAGGAGATCAAAGTCAGAAAAACAAGCTAAGGTCAAAACTAGTAAGGCAAAAAGTTAATATTTTAATTAGAGCCCAAAACATGAAGCAAAAACATGACTCAAAAAAACACCTAAGAAGCAAAATTAGAATTTATTACCCAAAATAATAGACAAGAATCAAAGTCAACAACCACATAGAGTCAAAACCAAGAAGTTAAACTAAAATAATAAGCAACATGCAAAGTTTTTAGAAGATATCTGCTGTGACTCACAAGTGGTTATGGGACATCATCAGGAGCTCTGATGAGATAAGTAATACCACTCCACACCATGAGGTTGTTAACACCTTCTTCCCTTTCCTCTACAGTTCTGAAGTTAACAGACATCACCTTCTCCAAAAGTCTACCTACATAAATGGCCAGCCCCCAGAAATGGCCATTCATTCAAGAACCCACTGGTGAGGGAGCTGTAGCTCTTATTCACAGCAATTTCTTACAAGTGACGGACACATGTTTATTTTTCATTTATTAAAAGGAGTGTTCACTGAGAAGCTGCTTCATTAATTTACATTGTCCCTGTTTTTTGATCAGTGTGCTGTGTACTCATAAACTTTAGAAATGCATGATGCTGACCTTTATCTGGTCATGGTATGACATCATGTGACATGCACCACAGATCATTAAGCCTAGCAACAACATAGCAACCTCATAACAAAAGTGGTGATGTTTACATGATGTTTACACAAAAACAATACAACATTTTGGGAGAAGGAATTAAAAACGAAACATTCATAAAAATAAATTAAAACAAAACAGGAATGAAGCAACAAAATTTCTTGACCTCAGAAACCCCCAAAATGGCAGTTTAACAATTTAAGGCCAAGAAACAACAATAAAAATTTCACATGTTCACATGTGAACAACAGTTTAGTCAGATGACATCAAATCTACACCTAGGTTGATGGAAAACCCTATGTTATAAAAGCATTAAAAAAATAATGCATTCCATGTCCTTAAAGTTTTTCATTTTTGCTTGGCAAATAATGTACAGCACCTATCCAACAAAATTAAATTAAACATTCTTGCTACAGTGTCATAGTGACCTGATTCCTTTGTTACTTTTTTACCATCATTATTCATAAAGCTAACTACTTTTGTTGCATACAGAAAAGATAGTTTCAGTTGCAAAACTCCAGTCTGAGTATTTTAAGACAGATTACCTTCTAACAATTACAATCATAATGCAATCATATCTGACTTCCAGGTCAAAGACCAGAATCCATATTTAAGTTTCGTGTTTATGTAAGAAGAAAAAAAAATAGATATGTGTTGCAAATTAGATTAGATAAATTTATCAGTGTACTTTTTGTTAGGCCAATGAGATTATCATTACATAGCCATTGCTTAAGGATGTGTAGTTCATGCTACAATTAAAAAAACAAAAAACAAAACCAAAAAAAAAACTGAAAAATCAGAATGTTCTTAGGCCATTTAGTCTGTTATCATGTAAAATTAGTCATATCAATCTCTGCATAATGTTACATAATAGTTTTCAAAGAAAACTTAGTATCCAAAAATGATGTGTCATCTAGCGGCTTTCATTTTTTTTCCATTCTGGGAAAAGGTTACATAAAAGTAGATAAGATATTAGATAACATTAAATTTATTTTTATTAGAACTGTTCCAGATATGCCAGAATAATACATGTTGAAAGTCTTAACTTGCTCTGTGTCAGTCAGTCATTCAGTAATTTAATAACAACAGCATTAAGTGGTTAACAATACAGTAAACACAATAATATCTAACACTGTTATCCTACAATACTATTTTACAAAGAGTTGTCATGAAGGCTTTTTTTACAGTTTGTCAAAGACCACTTATTTAAGAGTGACTGGGCAAGGCAGGTTGCCTAATACCTTTTAGCCATTTGTTTGTTTTTTGTCACTTTTCCTTAATCACACCAAATGTCGTTATATTGTTTGTAATAATTTTGCTGTGATGGGATGGGAATACTAAATGAATTTACTAGATTGTTTCCTAGTATGGACATAAACTTTTTAGTCACTGTAAAATACGGCAGGAAAGTAAAAATTGAAAGAAGTGTCCTTCACAATTGTAGACAGTAGTAAGGAGAGGGAATAATTATATTTTCTTTGTTGAGGGATGTAAATATAAAGAAAGGAGACATAAAAAATACTTGGGATCTAAGCTGGAAAAAACCTTTTTAATTTGCTAATGGTAAGATGAGAAGAGACATTATAGGTCAAACATGACAGATGGGATAATAGCCCTTAAACTCATAGCATAGCAGCTGCTTAATTCCGTATATCCATCCACTCTTCCGCAAACAGTTCTAAACTCAATGCCTTCATTTTAGTGAAGGTCTGACTAGAAGAAGTAAGGGTTTGACAGTGGAATGGAAGCGATCCCAATGTTTTTCATTATTATCATCTGCCTCCATAGTAGGAACAGAATTGAAAGACAGTTTACAGAGTGTGCGTTACCCTTAAATCTCCTGTGTTTCCATAACCGAAACCTTGTAAGGCATTTATCATTTTTTACTTTACAGTAATATACTTCAAAAGTATAATATTTTAGCATTTATATATATATATATATATATATATATATATATATATATATATATATATTAGGGGTTCACCCCCTTCTCACTTCACTCACCAACCCCCCTGGCATGCGCTACTCACCAGCCATTTCATGTCTCTGCCGCTGCGTTGTGAAGAGGGGGGCTGAACGCACCCCAAGGAGACGCGGTCGCTCCTCCGAAACCCCATTTTAAACAGTGATACAATGGGAAACAAATACAGTTTTTTTTTTACGTCCTCTTTGCTCGATTTGCTTCTGTCCTATTCTTTGTCAATTATTTCTGGCCCTGGGTGTGGTTAAATCTCTTGGCACAAAGTCTCATCTTGCTGGAAGTGAGTTCTTGATATTTTTTAATTTATAATTTAAAAATGGTATAAAGAATCTGAAAATCTAACAACCTCATATTAAAGTTTGATAAATTCTGAAAAGAATGATACCAAACATATATATGTAGGTTTTAAAATAAGCCCAATTTAAAGCGTAACAAAAAAGTGACATAAAAATGTCACATAAAATGGTTGCACAAAATTGTTACACTTTTAGGCTTAGTATTTTTATATATATATATATATATATATATATATATATATATATATATATATAGAGTAGATAAATTTTGCACTATGTAGCATGAGTATGAGATGAAATGTATTTATAATAAATTTAAGATTCCTCAAGCTATTAGGAACATCCCCACTTTTTTAGAATTGATTTGTATTGTGACTTGTTTTATTGCAAGTTTGAATAATTAACACAACTTATTTACAAATGGAAAGATTAGGTTCCCTTCTTACTAAACCTATAGTTTAGTTTATAACCTATAACTATAGTTATTTTGTAATTTTCAATTAATATATAATTTGGTCTAAATTGTTGCTATGGAAGAAAATAACATACAAATATTTCTGCTGTGTATACAGGACTTAAAGATTAATGTTAATCTATTACCATTCAGAGATACTCCATAAATTGTAATTGGCTATCACTAGAGGATAAACAAGGCAGCATACTTATTTGGCCTTTAAAACTACAGCCAGAATCTGAACAGACTGCTGATATTTTTTTAAACAAACTAAATAGAACTGTACTTTTTTGTTTTGTCCCTGTAGGTCAGATCAAATGTAAATAAAATTTCCACATTTGTACCCTAAATATTTTATATTAAAAGAAAATGTTGGAGACATCAAGACATTTTAATGTGAAATGCAAAGCTTGCTGCTGTCATCAGCAAAATGCAAAGCTCTTGTGCACTTTGCAAAAACATTAGCACTAAATGCATAAAGGGTACAGTTATGAACATTAGACATGAAATGTTCCTTATAAAGTCCACCTACTCCTCCTCTTTAGCTTCTCTTAGGTTGAACACCACTCATCTTAGTTCTTACTTAAACTGGCATAATATCAGATGCCATTAAGGTTTCCATATCATAAAATATTGCTCTGTTGGTACTAACTCCAACTTGTACTTTTACTATTTATATTTATGTATTCTGCTTTAGTACATTAAGGCCTTTGGTATTCAAGTCTACCATGCTTAGAAAGGAAACGTACTATAGCGGGAAACAGTGATATTAATATAAATATTTCATACAGTTGTTCTAATGAACTGCCTGTGTTGGAAAAACTTGCCAGAAACAAGTGCAACTCCAAGAGAGGACACTCACTAAATCATGTCACCATTGAGAAAACACCTCTTTTATTTAGGTAGTGAAACACCAGGAACACTAATGCAAAGGAAAGAAAGCTGTGTTATGGTTCTAAATATGCATACATATAGAACACGTGATCCAGAAAATGCCACAACCATATATTAAGTAAAAGAGAAAAGCCAAAGAGGGCTGACTGAAAAGAGGCAAGACATGATTCCTATCTACGGATGCTGGGACAATGTAACTCATTTACTATGAAGGCCGGGAAAGAGCTGTAGGAGGAAATAACTTTCCAGGCTGTGATGCAGGACCCTAAGATATAGGAGTGAGGCCATGGAAAACCGTCCCTCTTGGGGGAGTAGGGACTTGGGGAATATGAAGAAATCTGTTCGATTGATGCTGAAAATCTACACAAATCAACTGTCACTTTCTTTGTTTTTTCACCAAATAACCTAAAATTGATTACTTTAAATAATAAAACAATACATTTTATTGATAACATAACATTAAAAGGAGATGGAAATATGCAAGTATAGTATATACTGAAACACTGGGATTATTATGGAATTCAAATGCATGAGTGGCCTTATTGCTTTGCATAAAGCTACATTATCATGAATTCTGCTAACACAGAAAGAGAAGATGACTTACTACAGTATATGACCTCGATGCTAAGCTGAAAAACAGGGGCATGTACTGAAAAAGGGAATCAAAATGAAAACCAAGTTAACAACTATACCATGAACAGCTCTGTCATGGCCATTACTGATGAGGAAGAATGGGAATCTAAAGGACATAAAATAGATTTTCTTAAACTGTGTCACAAGAACGAGACATGGACAGATAAAGAGTTGGGGCAGCCACCCGTATATTGTGGTATCCTGGCTGCAAAGTCGTTTTTCTTGTAGAAATACAGAGCACTGAAGTGCATACAACCGAGTCCAAAACAAGACTGAGGAAACAAAGGAAAGGGGGCAGGTTTTAAAGGGGGAGACAGGAAGTGAGGTCGTATGGATCTGGCACGTGGTCTTCCACCATTGGCTCAGAGCGGAGGTGACATCAGAGGGACTGGAGCTGGTGTGGCCGAGTTCCATTGGCTCAGTCCCGGAAGTGATGTCAGGAGATCCAGGTGAAATCCCCCGGGGATGGTCTACAGGCAAGGAGAAAAGAGTCAGTGCACTCTGCCACACCCCGGCATGCCTCCGAACTGCCTTCACTCAAGCCCTTTAGCTGCCTCCCATGCGCGCGTGTGTGACAAGGCCCCCCCCTTAGCCCAGACCCGATGGGTCGGGCGACCCTAACCGAGAGGTCGTGAACCCGAGAAAGGGCATCAGCGTTGGCGTGGAGAGCGCCCCGACGATGAACGAGCGAAAACTTGTACGGCTGCAGGTCAAGAAACCACCGGGTGACCCGCGGATTCGACTCCTTGTGGAGGGCCATCCACTGTAGGGGTGCATGGTCCGTGACAAGGGTGAATTCCCGGCCCAACAGGTAGTACCTCAGCTGAGTAATCGCCCATTTAATCGCCAGAGCCTCCCTCTCCACCGCAGCATACCTGGTCTCCCGGTCCAACAGTTTCCGGCTCAGGAACATGATGGGGTGCTCCACACCATCGACGCTTTGGCTCAGCACGGCGCCCAGGCCTGTGTCCGAAGCGTCCGTCTGGAGGATGAAAGGCAAAGAAAAGTTAGGTGCCATCAAAACAGGTGTGGACGTAAGGGCCTGCTTTAAGTCACCAAATGCAGCGCCTGTTTTTTCAGTCCATGCCACAATGTTCGGGGCCCTCTTCTTTGTTAAATCAGTCAAGGGCCGCTCTCCAAAACCGAGGTACAAACCGGCGGTAGTACCCGCTAACCGAAAGGCTTGGACCTGCCGCTTGGTTCATGGACGGGCCATTTCAGAATGGCATCAATTTTGGAGCACTGTGGCCTTACGGTACCCGACCCACCAGGTAGCCTAAATATTTGGCCTCGCTTAATCCAAGAAGCATTTCTGGGATTAATCCGAGCCCGCCTCACCAAGTGTCCGTAATACCGCTTGGACATGCTGTAGGTGTTCCTTCCATGTGCTGGAATAGATGACCACGTCATCCAGGTAGGCAGCACTGTATGAGTTATGAGGCCGAAGCACTTTGTCCACCAGACGCTGAAAGGTTGCTGGAGCCCGTGTAACCCAAATGGAAGGACACGATACTGCCAGTGTCCGCTAGGGGTACTAAACGCGGTTTTTACCTTCGTGGAGTCCGTTAAAGGAACCTGCCAGTACCCTTTCGTCATGTCAAGTGTGGTCAGGTATTGAGCCTGTCCAAGCCTCTCGAGGAGGTCGCCCACGCGTGGCATTGGATAAGCATCAAATTGGGAGACTTGATTAAGCCGACGGAAGTCATTGCAGAACCTCCAACTTCCGTCAGGCTTACCGACGAGCACAATGGGGCTGGACCAGGGACTATAACTTTCCTCAATCACACCTAGCTCCAGCATGCGCTTGATCTCAAGCTCCACTTCAGCCTTTTTTGCCTCGGGAAGACGATACGGGCGTTCTCGGACAACAACCCCGGGCTCTGTCACGATGTTGTGCTCAATCAGAGAGGTCCTTCCGGGTTCTCACTGACTACCTCCCGAACGGTCCGGATAACTGTTTCCAGCTCCTGCCGCTGTCTGGGACTTAAGTCCGTGCCGAAGTTAAGGTCGTGTGTGTGAGCGAAGAGTGAGCGGGCTGGCCAGAGGAGGGATCGGGGTCCCTGTCCTTCCACGGTTTCAGCAGGTTCACATGATAAACCGCTCCTTTGGCCGGCGATTGGGTTGACTCACCAAATAGTCGACCAGTCCCTTCCTCTCCTTAACTTCGTAGGGGCCCTGCCAGTGGGCAAGCAATTTAGAGTGGGAGGTAGGCACTAGGACCATGACCCGATCTCCGGGCGGAACTCCCAAGAGACGTGCGCGTTGTAGTACCGGCCTGTGCTGCTTGAGCTCCTCCATGTGACTTTTAAGGACAGGCCGAATCTTTCCAAATCTATCGCGTAACTGCGCGATATACTCCAGTATGTTTGTGGAGGGAAGAGCCTCTTCTTCCCAGCCTTCTTTCAAAATATCTAATATGCCCCGAGGTTGTCGCCCGTACAGTAGTTCAAAGGGGAGAACCCCGTGGAGGCTTGTGGGACTTCCGATAGGCAAAAGGACGAGGGGAGGAGCTGATCCCAGTTCCTTCCATCCTCGCTGACCACCTTACGCAGCATTTGCTTGAGAGTTTGATTAAACCTCTCTACTAATCCGTCGGTTTGAGGATGATACACGAGGTCTTTAAATGCTTTATTTTCAGTAATCTGGCAGTCTCCTTGAACGTTTCCGAGGTGAAGGGGTCCCCTGGTCTGTCAAGACTTCTTTGGGGATCCCCACGCCAATACCCCTAGTAATTCCGTGCGATGGCTTTAGAGGTAGCTGAGCGCAACGGAACAGCTTCGGGGTATCGTGTAGCGTAATCCACGAGGACTAAAATGTACTTGTGTCCTCGGGCTGAGGGCTCCAGGGTCCCACCAGGTCGACCCGATTCTGTGGAAGGGAACGCCAATCAGTGGAATAGGACGAGAGGAGCACGGTCCCTCCTAGGAATTTGTCGCAGTTGACACTCCGGGCAGGAAGCGCAAAAGCTTACTAACCTCCTCATTAATTCCTGGCCAGTAGAAACGGAGCTTGATCCGCTCCAGAGTTTTTTCGGTGCCCAGGTGGCCACCTAGGAGGTGGGCGTGTGCTAGCTCGCAGACCTGCCGCCGGAAGGTACGCTGCACCAGCAGCAGCCTCGTCTCCTGCCCGTCATGCATTGCTACACGGTAAAGGAGGTCATTATCTAGCACAAAGTAGGGGCCCTGTGGCATCGACTGATTAGTGCGCTGGCCATTGACAAGGACCACTGCATTTTTTACAAACTTCAGGGAGTCATCATTCCATTGCTCCCTTCTAAAAGAAGCCGGCGTTTCTTTAAATTGGAACCGCAACACGGAGAGAGGGTCAGCGCCGACCTCAATGGGCGTGGTTTCTCCCGCTCCGCCGCGCTGGTGGATGACGTGTTAGCCAGCGCGACGCCCGGAGTTGCCACGCCAGTCAGGGCGACGCTTCGCTCTCTCTGCCGGCTGATTACACGGCGTGGAGGCAGCTTGAGACGGGTTATCTCCGCCCATAACGAGGCCCAAATTAACCCCGGAGTGGTATGTGTCTCACCGCTTTTGATTTTAGACCAGTCCCGCCCTAGTATCACCGGGTGTGGAGGATCAGGTAGGACCGCTACGGTGAGTTTACTTAACTGACCCTCCGTAACTGATGACACAGCGGCGGACCTGTACCAGCGGATGTCTCCGTGGACACAGGTTATACCGGTCTTAAATTTTAGCCACTGTTGCGGTTGCACAAAGCGGCGGGCAACAATGGAAATGTTGCTGCCGGAGTCGAACAAACCTGTGGTCTTGTGTCCGCTGGACGATCACCACGCCAGTATGTGGGACCGCCAACGGATTAGCAGAGCACACCACCCCTCCTCGCCCTCCACCTGCATTCCTCCTTGCCCCAAGCGGTTTGCGCGCGCAGCCGCTGGACGCCTCTGAGCTCCGGATTGTACAGGGAGGGGCTAGGTCTTGGAACGCACCCGGCTGGTTTGACATGAGGACGGTTCTGCTCCCCAGAGTGTGAGGCCGCCCTCTGCGTCTCCATAAGCTCTATGAGCTCAGACATGTTCTTAAACCGCCGCCCCAAACCGGCTGGGTGAAGCCACGGGGAAGCGCTTCCAGGAGCAGATAGCAAGCTACCTGCTCTATTATTTGGTAGGGCGTGTTTTCAAATGGCCGTAGCCAATGCCCTACCATTGCCCATAAGGACCAGGCTTGTTGTTGGTCGGCCGCTCAGGGTCCAACCTCCATTTTTTTATTTTATTCACCTGCCAGTCTGGGGCACCCCTAGGTGGTAAATGGGGCTTTGGTTTCGCAGGGAGGCAGGCACTCTCCCCCAAGAGAGCATACTGAGTCCCTTTTGCCTCCCCTCCAGGGCAGCCCAATTCTGTGAGCCCCACCGCACACTCCCTGGCCCTCCAGATGGCCTAGTTATGAGTGCTGGGAGCGGAGCCCGCACCGGTCACGCCGACCACGGGCACCCTCCCGCCTGAAGACTCGGCCCCGGTACGCTCCCACCTGGGTATATTGCAGGTCCTGTCCCCTTCTCTTCTGGGACTTCTCCATCCTGCCGACTACGCCACTGTCACAAGAACGAGACATGGACAGATAAAGAGTTGGGGCAGCCACCCGTATATTGTGGTATCCTGGCTGCAAAGTCGTTTTTCTTGTAGAAATACAGAGCACTGAAGTGCATACAACCGAGTCCAAAACAAGACTGAGGAAACAAAGGAAAAGGGGCAGGTTTTAAAGGGGAGACAGGAAGTGAGGTCGTATGGATCTGGCACGTGGTCTTCCACCATTGGCTCAGTAGCGGAGGTGACATCAGAGGGACTGGAGCTGGTGTGGCCGAGTTCCATTGGCTCAGTCCCGGAAGTGATGTCAGGAGATCCAGGTGAAATCCCCCGGGGATGGTCTACAGGCAAAGGAGAAAAGAGTCAGTGCACTCTGCCACACCCCGGCATGCCTCCGAACTGCCTTCATTCAAGCCCTTTAGCTGCCTCCCATGCGCACGTGTGTGACAACTGTTAGAAATTTGCATATGAAATAACCAATCATGACACTGATTAAGATATTGATATACATTGTAATCAATTGAATTTCTTGAAAACAAGCAAATTTTGCATAATTTGGTATATTTTAAGAAGTAAGAGTAGGCAAATGTTTTCATAGACATTGCTGCAACTAGAGAGAGAGAGAGAGAGAGAATAAGCTTTAACAAAAGAAGAGCCTTCATCCACTCATCACAGCAAGCTGATATCCAAGCAGAAGTGAGAAAAAGGACGTTTGCTTCAACCTTGGTTTATAATCCATCTACTTTATAAGTATCATCAAAAGTGTATGTACCCGCTCTTGCTGATTAAGGTAGAGCTTGTAAGAATTATAAAATTTAATCTATTTAGCAAAATTTAACAAGACCATAGTATGACAAGAGGATATACCGTACATGCTGTGTGTCATTACTTCATCTTGTGTACTTATTATAAACATATAGTCATTCAAGTTAAGGGGTACAGGTGGTTTGACTGTGCAGGTGCTCACATGGTAAAAGTGAAGTGTATAGGAGAAGAACAGGCATCCCGGCCAGGAGGAAGGTTGGTTTCTTACCCAGAAAGAAGGCCAGAGTTGAATGACAGATGGAGTGGCCAGTTGGACGGGAAAATAACTTTGTGTCCAGCTGGTATGATATAGTGGACGGACTAAGAAAATCTGTGGATTTGGAGAGGTTCCATTCCCCATATGTCAGGTGGCAGTGGTCCTCATATGGGAACCCAGTTGGGACACTCTTAGGGGTGCTTGGGAGATGGTGCCAGAAGTGCAGCCGTGAAAAGGGCTTAAAAAGGAACACTCTAAGGAAGACAGAAGAAGGAAGTATTGGTGATTTATTGTTCATATATTGTATAATTGTTGGAAAGAGGTCTGTAAAAGGTCCTTTGTGTAAATAAATACCTGTTATTTTATTCCTATAACATCTGGTGTTATACTGTTTCATGGCTTTGGAACTCTCTGGTGGCCTCTTCTGGTGTCCAGAGGAGGGAAAGTCAGTTAAGTTGCTCTCCCCGGCAGACAGACAGAAAAAAAACTACTGTAACTCATATTTAGCACAAAATAAAAAGATAGATAAATACTTTATTAATCCCAAGGGGAAATTCACAAAAAAAAAAATTCACATTTCCCAGGATCACAGAAGGCACCAAATATTTGTAGCGCCACTTTCTTGCTAGACGCGTGGCTTTTATCTTAGCACCGGTTCTGCAGCCCTGATACCGCTTTCTTACCTTGTCAGGTAAATAGGGAACCATACCGGTGTGCGCATTTGTTCTCAGCACTTGAAGTTGACTACTTGAATAGACGAGTCTCGGTGTGTAAAAATCCATCTCCAAGTAGTAAAAAGTGTCCATGGAACGAGTCCACATAAAAGAAAGTGGTAGGAGTTAACAGTGAAATAAAGAAAAAAATACAGAAAAAGGTATAAAGATAAAGACTTTCAAGATAAAGTCATACACAGAGCTGCTGGAAAGGCTGCCACTCATGTTGGCGCCTAAGTCAAACACATTTTGGATCATTATAAACAAATCACAAAACATGAATCTAATTGATCTTTTTACCTATAATAGAAAAAGGCATCAAAATACTGAATTATATTTTCCTTAATTCTTATCTAAAGAGTTATCCTCAGGGAATGTTATTCATTCAGGACCAGATTTTAAATATGCTTGTCATAATTCTGCTCTTTCAGCCAGTCAGAAGGATACGTATTTGTTGTTATAGGTTTCTTAGCTAAAGCCAGTGTTGCATTATGTGACTTCTAGTCATTGGGGATATCAGACATCCCGACTGCACTTGTTGATCTTGTTGCCAGACTATGTCAGTTTACATGACTGAAAATTGCTGGGCATGTCATACTTAGCGACTAAATTATGATCTTCCAGCACAGTCACACTTGCCATTGATGTGCTGCCTGACAGAGTCAGTACTGTATGAAGGGTTAACAGATTCAGTGAGTTCAGCCACAATCTTTGCACCACATCCCCCTTGGTATGTTAAACATGAGCCATCAAACCATCAATGTGTCTTTTCTTTTTGTTGAGGTCCAAAACACTCACATTCCTCATTCCTGGATGCTGGATTACATGCATTGTACTTTTCAATGAACATTCATTGGTTGTCATCTGTCAGAAACTCAGATTGCTCCATGGCTACAATCAAACTTGTTGAGTAGTGGACTGGTTAGACTGAGTCACTGGGTATGTCACATTATGGGACTGACCTTCACAAAATGATGCTGTTTAGATTATGTAATTGAAGGCTATGACTGTGAACCACTGTCTAATGTGACATAGCCTTTAGGTAACACCAATGAGCCAAAATGTGTTTCTATATTCAATGGCTTCACCCTAACAACAATGTTAGAAAAGAGTCTCAAAATCAAAGTCTAAGGTGTACTTGTCTGTTTGATTCCTGTTGTTTCCGGATGGAGGTGATGCTTTGTTACGATCCATGAATTGTTTCTCTGACACACATGGAAGAGCACTCAGCTTGCTTTCTTTGTCGAGATGTTTTTCTCTACCTCTCCTGGCTTCTCAAAACTCGTGCCTGAGAGCTGAACTGAAATCTTTCAGGTTTCAATTGCTGTGGTCCTCTTTTGTGTGTGAGCATCTTTGGATTTTATTTGCTTGTGTCTTATCAGATAAGTCTTGTAAGGTGCATGTCAAAGAGAGGCCCTGTGAGGAGAACTAAACACTTTGCCTGAAGTTAAGTATCAGTGAAAAAGGGCATGGCAGCTTCAGTTGAAGTAGAAGACTTGTGTGGAAAGTAAAACAAACTGGGCAATTCCAGTCTACCTTAGATGCTTTTAGGGTAAATAAGGACTTAGGGTCTAGAAATAAAAGGTGTCTCTTAAGAAAGCTCCATCCTGATATAACTGTATCCAAATAAATACTATCCTAGAGCCTTGAAGAGATTAGTATTGGTATTTAGTTCCACCTCAGCACAAATGAGGTTAAAGTTTTTGACATATATTAATACTGTAGTACATAATTTAACATTTTTAGAACATTTAATTCATCTAAGTAAGCACTGCCCCAATGTATTAAAATTGCAAGCTGAGGTCCCATCTACATCATTGGAGAATTTGCATAGTTTTAGATTTTCCAAAGATGTTCTCAAAGCAATTGTGGTTTCATTTAATAGCTCAAAAAATAATTTCTAGACTGTTTCAGAGTTTACCACACTCTTTATGAGAGAGTTTTGCAATGGAATAGCATACTATCTAGGAAAACTCTGTTTTTTTTTTCTTTTCATTGAAGAGACAGACTGCAATATGTTTAGAGAATAATGAATCTGGGAGATAGATCAAAAAAGTTAATTTTTTTTTATTTTCATTCGCTGCTAGTTAGGAAACATGCAGTGAGATTAAACTGTCAATGGTGTAGAAACTAAATGACTACTTGACCAAAATATTAATTCTGGTGGGAAAATTCCTTTACTGAAAAATAGCAAATTAAATTGGAGGCATGTTGACAACCTCTTTACAACAAACTGTAAATCCAGCTTGCACTGGGTATGATAATAATGTAATTTTTTCCCCCTCCACTTAGGGAAATACTTTGAAAGGTGATAAAACATCTTGTAACAGTTTAGGAAATTATATAGTTTCCACAGAAAAAATGTGAATAACAAATCAAAAAATTTTGCAGCTATTTATTCTATGAATAAGTCTCATTTTTGCAGAGCTTGCTTCTCTTTTAACCATCACTAAGGTCCTGGGGCCTCAAGTATAAATGGTGCGTATGCACAGAAATGTTGCGTAAGAACGTTTCCACGTTCAAATCGCGATGTATAAAACCTAAACTTGGCGTAAAGCCACAAACATTTCCACGGTACCTCATACCCTGTCGTACGCAAGTTCTCCGCTCGGTTTTGCAGATTGGCGGCACCCAGCGTCAAAGCAGTGCTACTGTTCCTGTGTGGTTATCGTTTCTTTTCCTGATGCGGCTTTATAAATACACTGAAATTAACCGCATATTGTTTATTAGTGTAATGCATCCGATTGTAATTAACCTGTAACAATATAATGGTCCAGGGATAGCTATAGTATTCCAAATACCATAACTGCTTTAGTATTATTACTCCCACTGCACCTTCTTCTTCTTCTTCTTTCAGCTGCTCTTGTTAGGGGTTGCCACAGCAGATCATCTTTTTCCATATTACTCTCACTGCACCACTCAAAGTATTTATATCACTGTATCTGAGTGGGGAATCACAGCAGCAGCTGATCAGAAAGAGAATTATCGATATACAGCATCAAGCACACGCTGCCTCAGCCACGGCAAAACGTTTCAAAGCCTTTCCTGTACAGACCTCGCGGTTCAGAAACAGTTTCACCCCAAGAACTATAAACGCACTCAATCAATTGCTCCTCGTAGAACTGTTTGTACTTATAAGTACAATTACCCCACTGTAAACTTGCACTACAGTTATAATATTGCACAACCTGCACCACTTTATAAAGCGCGTATTTACATATGATGACGATATCATTTTTAAGATGAAATGCGGCAAAATATGTTGATTATATTATACAGATAAAACTTTAACTTGATTTAAATAATCTGTATTGTTAATAATTAAACATGTGAGGACACGGTGCCGCAGCATAGCAAGTTTACGTATTGTTCCTGCCTCACGCTATATATTTAATGAGGCTGGCATGACAGTGGAAGGATAGAATAATTAAACACGTACTATGAAGATATTTCAATGTTCCTTAAAAGTTTTGAAGAATCGTCGTTGTAAGCTTACAGTTGGCTTAGCGTCTACTACAGAGCTGATTGTGTGGCGATTGGGTATTTGGGGAAAGAAAAGTAAGGACAGGAATTGGAGGTTAGTACGTTTGAAAGAAACAGTACTGCTACAATAAATTATTTCATCGAAGGTCGCGCATGGCGCAGCAGCATCTTGTGTGAGATATTAACAATCACTGCGCCATCGTGTTCCCATGTTTAATAACATGCTTTCATTCCAATCATCATGAAATTGATATCATGTATAAATCTCAGTATTTTAATTATTCAGAGAGCTGTAATAGCACAAATGTAATGGATTCTGTGTCCTGTTGGAGAAAGAGAAAGAACGGAAGCACGTAGTGATTCACACACATAGAGCACATAGAAGATCAAATACAAAACAAAGCATTTAACATGCTACTTTAGTTATGATGAGATTTGAGAAACTAGTAAATTAAATGATTTTAAGGTGAAGTTTATGATCTTCTACTTTAATCTATACTAATAAAAGGCAAAGCCCTCACTGACTGACTGACTCACTCACTCACTCACTACTAATTCTGCAACTTCCCGTGTAGGTAGAAGGCTGAAATTTGGCAGGCTCATTCCTTACAGCTTCCTTACAAAAGTTAAGCAGGTTTCATTTTGAAATTCTATGCGTAACAGTCATAACTGAATCCTACTTACGTACATATATACGTCCATAGCCTGCAGCTCGGTCGCCGTGTGAGGCAGAGTTGCTTCCTCCATCAGCATGCCTCCCACGTAATTGACTACCTGCCCATATAAGGCCATTCGTCACTCCGGTCTCTTGATTCCCTTCTTTGGCTGCCTGCCTGCCTATATTGCATCCTCCATCCCCACGCCTCCCACATAATTGACTGCTTGCCCATATAAGGCTGTCCTTCGCTGCGGTGTCTTCATTCCTTTCCTTGGTTCTCCACAGAAGCAGCCTTTTTTTTAATCCATGGCTTCTCCGCTGTTTTATTGTTCGTTTATTACGATTATTATAGTTATTGTGTAGGTATTTTAGACTTAGTTTACTGTTCAGGTATCCATTTACTTTATTTAATTAATGGCTTCTCTGCTGTTTTATTGTTCGTTTATTACGATTATAGTTATTGCCCATATAAGGCTGTCCTTCGCTGCAGTCTCTTCATTCCTTTCCTTGGTTCACCACAGAAGCGGCCTTTTTATTTAATCAACGGCTTCTCCGCTGTTTTATTGTTCGTTTATTACGATTATAGTTATTGTGTAGGTATTTTAGACTTAGTTTACTGTTCACGTACCCATTTCCTTTATTGTACCCCCATTAACATGTCTATCGAGGTGATCACCATCGATCAAAGAACTATCACTTACCGAGTGGTTTCCATGCCCAGAGATGGCGCCTGCTTTTTCCATTCTCTGTATTACATATTGCACGGACATATCAGGCTCACTCTTGATATCCGGAGGGACATTGTGTCTTATGTATTGAATGACAGGGACAGGTTCAAGGTGTGGACTGATGACGGTACAGGAGATAATTATATTACACAGGAGCACTATAAGAGTGAAATGCTTAAGCCCTTCACCTATGGTTCTGCATGTGAGTTTATGGCTGCCGCTGAATTGTTCGGTTGTCGTTTTCAAGTGTACCGAAATGGCCAAATATTTTACACCACAAGTTCATAAAGACGCTGTCGCTAAATACTCACAGGCAAATTCACAAGTTAATACAGATGCTGTCGCTAAATACTCGCAGGCAAATCCACAAGTTCATAGAGACGCTGTCACTAAATACTCAGAGGCAAATCCACAAGTTAATAGAGCTTCTGTTTCTAGGTACGATCCTAATAATGAAAAGCGGCTCATACAAAAACAACAGGTTTGGCTCAAAAAAGCTGATTGTGGATTTACGTACGACCCAAACATACATTATGAATCTGACAAAACAGTACACATTGGATCCATGGACGTTCACTGTGACTATTGTCAAGCTCATAAGTGGAAATGCGAGTCTCCTGGTTTGTGCTGTAACGGTGGTAAAGTATCTCTCAGTCCTTTACGTAAGCTTCCTGACCTTCTTGAGGGCCTGTTAAATGGCGAACATCCTCAAAGTGAGCATTTCTTGAACAACATTCGAAAGTAGAACAGCGCATTTCAAATGACGTCATTTGGTGCTAACCAAATCGTTGAGGGAAATTTTATGCCTTCATTTAAAGTTCAGGGACAAGTGTATCATTTGATTGGCAGTCTTTTACCTATGCTGACTGAGGAACACAAATTTTTGCAAATTTATTTCGTCGAGGACGATGAAAAGGAAGCACAAATGCGCTGCGCTAATGTTTCTGGAGTTAACATACCCCTGGTAAAGCATTTACAAAAAATGCTGCATGATTGTAACACTTACATCCAGGACTTCCACTCCGCAATGGACAGTATTTCAAATGAAGACAAAGACTTCAAAGTAGTCATTCACGCCGACAAAAAACCATTACATGCACACAAAGGCAGGTTTAAAAACCTACAGTTCGTCAAGTTGGTGCTGTCATCGTTGGGCAAACATTCAACAATAGGGATATTGTCTTGAAAACCAGAGACAATAAACTGCAACGCATTAAGGAAACCCACAGATCCTATGATGCACTTCAATATCCCTTCATGTTCTGCTATGGTGAAGACGGCTATTCTGTGTCTATACCTCAAGTTCATGCTGCCAGTAAGTTACCTATGAAGAAAACCGTCTCTGCAGCAAACTTCTATTCATACCGGCTTATGATCAGACAACATCGTGATAATACTATCCTTTTCTACCGAACTTTATTAAACCAGTTTTTAGTTTATATGTTTGCAAAAATTGAATCCGAATGACTAAATTATATCAGACTAAATCAGAAAAAACTATGAGCTGAAAATTACGTTCACTTAAAAGATGCTATTGACAAAAACGACACTAATTTAATAGAACTTGGTCAAGCTGTGATATTACCATCGTCCTTCACTGGAGAACCTCGCTATATGCACGAGCATATACAAGATGCAATGACATACGTATGTCATTATGGCCACCCTGACTTATTCATCACATTTACTTGCAATCCTAAATGGACTGACATCACTGAAGTTCTCCTTCCACGTCAAAAACCTCACGATTGCCATGACCTTATCAGTCGTGTATTTCATCTCAAGATTCGCAAATTGATAAACTTGCTCACGAAGAGTAACATTTTCGGCTGTACAGATTGCTACATGTACACCATAGAGTGGTAAAAGCAAGGTATTCCCCATGCACACATTCTGTTGTGGCTAAAGGATAGGATTAAACCAGCTGTCATTGATCAAATCATCCGTGCGTAAATTCCTGATCCACAGACTGATCCTGCCCTCCACAAAATAGAAAAATCCACCATGATCAACAGAATATGCACTAAGAAGTACCCGCGTCCGTTCATCTCAGAAACTCAGACCAGAGAAGATGGTTACCCTCAGTACCGCTGGAGCACACCTGCTAATGGAGGTCATACAATTAACATCAAAGGAGTAGATATCGACACCAGATGGGTGGTCCCTTATAGTCCTGTACTGTCCCGCATCTTCAATGCTCACATCAGTGTTGAATTTTGCAATTCAGTAAAATCGATCAAATATATCTGCAAGTATGTTAACAAGGGAAGTGACCAGGCAGTATTTACAACACAAAATCAAAATGACGAAGTATCTCGATACGAAGCTGGTCGTTACATTGGTAGCTCTGAAGCAGCCTGGCGCATTTTCTGTTTTCCCATTCACGAACGTTACCCTCCGGTCGTTCATCTTGCTGTGCATCTTGAGAACGGACAAAGAATTTATTTCACAGAAGGCAATGTTGCCAATAAAATACACAATCCACCACAGACAACCCTTTTAGCATTCTTTGACCTTTGCAAACACGTTGATTTTGCAAAACAACTTCATTATAATGAAATTCCATCATATTATGTGTTGGCAAACAACATGTTTCGTCGGAGGAAACAGGGCAACCCTGTACCAGGACATTCGGGAGTGAAAAAGATAATGTGCTGGAACGGGTCTACACTGTGCAACTGAATAACTCTGAATGCTACAATCTTCGACTGCTGCTCAACAAAATCACAGGTCCCACGTCTTTCAAATCTCTCAGAACAGTTGATGGTGTCCTACATCCGACCTATAAGTCAGCCTGCAGAGCACTTGGTTTTTTACATGACGATATCAACTGGGACGAGACTCTACAGGAAGCTGCTCTGTCTCGGTCACCTCAAAAGATCCGTGAACTCTTTGCTGTCATGCTGGTGTTCTGCCAAATGGAAAACCCCTTAAACCTATGGGAAAAACATAAACACAGCATAGCAGATGATGTTAGGAGACAGACTGAAAGACATTATATATGAACAGCTATAACAAGTGTCTACAGTTTCTTGAAAACTACGTAATTGCTGTTGGAGGTCAATCTCTTGATCATTACAGTTTGCCTTCACCTTTCAGAGAACAGGCAGAACTTACGTCAAACCCCGAGTACTTGAAAGAGACATTTTACAGCACCTCGCAATTGGCCAATATAGTCACAAATAACGAGCTGTTGCTAAATAGTGACTAAAAGTCAGTTTATATGCAAGTCATGAGCAGCGTTGTCTCGGACACTGGCACGGTGTTTTTCCTTGATGCTCCAGGAGAAACTGGTAAGACATTCCTAATAAACCTTCTCCTTGAGAAAATCCGAGAAAAACGTAACATTGCCATAGCTGTGGCTTCTTCTGGCATTGCTGCAACTCTTCTTGAGGGTGGCAGAACTGCTCATTCAGCTTTCAAGCTGCCTCTGAACCTCAATCATACTGAATCCCCCATGTGTAACATATCAAAGCAGAGCAACATGGCTGAAGTGCTGCGACATTGTCAGCTTATTGTCTGGGATGAATGCACTATGGCACACAGAGGGGGTGTTGAGGCTTTAGACAGGACCCTCCAAGACATCCGAAACACCAATAGACTTATGGAAGGCTTGACAGTGTTGCTGTCCACCAGTCATGCCCAGAGGAACACGTGCTGACGAAGTTAAAGCATCTCTGAAGTCTTCATACCCATGGCCACAAATCAATGTTGTTACTTTAAGAATAAACATGAGAGTTAATTTGAAAGGTGACAAAAAAGCCGGGGGTTCTCTGCTCTTCTGATGAGTATAGGTGATGGCACCTTCATTCAAGAAAATCGTAAAATAAATATTCCTACAAATCTCTGTCTCCTTGTGAATACCTTACAAAGTCTTCTTCAAAATGTTTACCCCAATCTACGAAATCTCCACCAAAACGTTATGTCATGGTTGAGAGAGAGAGAGCTACCCTGACACCAAAAAATGACATGACTACGGCTATAAACTACATTTTACTTGAAGAACTACCTTCACAACCGAAAACATATCAGTCTGTTGATTCAGTTGTAGAACTGGAAGACGCAGTACACTATCCTGTAGAGTTTCTCAACACTCTAAATCCTCCAGGCACTCCTGAGCATAATCTCATTTTGAAGGTATGGGGCACCAATAATGTTACTGAGAAACTTACAGTCACCGAAACTTTGTAGCGGCACGAGACTTCAGGTCACGTGTCTGCAAAACAACCTAATTGAGGCAACTATTTTTACTGGCAGTGGCATAGGTGAGAAAGTTTTTATTCCTCGCATCCCTGTTATACCATCTAATCTCCCATTTCAATTCAAACGCCTTCAATTTCCAGTAAGGCTCTACTTCGCAATGACAATTAATAAGTCTCAGGGACAAACCCTACAAAAGGTTGGCATTGATTTGAGACAGGATTGCTTTTCACATGGCCAACTGTAAGTTACATGCTCAAGAGTAAGCTCAGCGCACAGCTTGGTCATATTACAACCAGAAGGCTGAACTAAACAAAGAGATCCTTAACAAATAATTATTTGTATATTTTCCCTCAGTTTAGAAATGTTTTCTTTTTTTCTTAATAAAAATTTTAAGGCAGTATTTCGCCGCTGTGAAGTGCGGATATTTTGCTAGTGACAAAATAAACTACGTGATTAAAGTGGAAATTTTGAGATTAAAGTTGACATTTCATGCTTTTTTCCCACTGTATGCCTATTTTTTTTTTCTGTACCCTAATAAGCTTTCATATGACACTCAGACGGTGGGCTACAACTCGCCTTTTCATGGCGACTTTAATATATGACTTCTTTTTTATTTTTTGCAATGTGCGACTTTGTGAACTTGAGCTTTTGAGTTTCTCAGACACGCTATGTCACTCGATCAGCTTCCTTTTGTTGATTATACCACTGTTTAAATCGACAAATAATATGTTTTTCCTTTGCCTCCACTTGGTATTCACTGAAATTCTTATATTTTCCCCTGTACTTTTCCCATTGTCTTTTCACAGAACGCTGAGCTTAAGGGCTATTTATATTGATTTGCATATTGAAAGAGGCGTAATTCTGGGAGGAGTTGGAGCGGGACAGCACGTGCATGCACGAGCGTTACTTTTCACGCTGACCGGGATTTATGTAGTGGAAGAACGCGGAAGTTGGCGAACGCACAGATTCCTGCATCTGGATTTGTCTGTGCGTAAGCACATTTCGGTTTTGGTGCTTATGTCATGTTATAGTGCGAATTCTACGCACGGTGTTATGCGTGAGGCCCCTGGGCTTTAATCTGGCCCATCTTACAGCATGTTTGTGATGAAAGTAAACCAAGAAAAAGCATGTAGAAAAAATCACAGTAATATACAAAGATGCACCGTGACAATATTTATATATATATATATCAGCTATATGGTCTGGAATCCCTACAGATTTTATTTTTAGCTTTTCTCCAGCCGTCTGGAGTTTTTTTGTTTTTTCTGTCCCCCCTGGCCATTGAACCTTACTCTTATTCGATGTTAATTAATGTTGATTTATTTTGTTTTCTTATTGTGTCTTTTATTTTTCTATTCTTTATTATGTAAAGCACTTTGAGCTACTGTTTGTATGAAAATGTGCTATATAAATAAATGTTGTTGTTGTTATATATATATTTTGTTTACTGTGTATTGTATTACTTTGTATCTTGTGCTGCCAATGGCTGTTTGACTTACTGGAAACAATGATACACTGAAATGCACTAAAGAAAATCATTTCTTTTTAGAAAAGGTCTAGTTGTCTAGAAAGCACACCATGAATACTTACTCAGTAACAATCTCTTAATACTCTAATGTTCAAATGTTCCAATTCCAGTTTACCCATTTTTTCACAAAGGTTATAGCAGTCTCATGTGTCCATCCTGCTAATCCACAAAATCCTATTGTGTGCCATGGAGGAGGCAGCTGTCTTCTCTGTCCAACCAGCCAATTTGTGAAGTTAGATGCAGTTTACAGAGAAGAGCCATTCAGGCTCTGTTAACTGCTTCAGATTTTATTGTGCAAAGAAGGACTAGGTTAAATTAATGGCGCTAGCACTTTCCTGCTTAAGAGGTTCAAGATTTTCCCCAATATTTAGATGTATTTTCTATATCATGTACCGTCTGCAGCCCCTGCTTTGGACATTTCCTATAACTAATGAGTATGTTATGCCTACTTCAATTAATCAAATGATCAAGTTATTCTTAATTTTAATTTTCCTGCTTATATAATAACAAAATAATTTTATATCACAATGCCATTTATGTAGTTCTTCACTGCCACATGAACATAGTTGTTGATTCGGTTTTTGTACCAGTGCACCAGGAAACTGGATTCAAATGCAGATCTTGTCTGAGTGGAGTTTGCATGCAGTCTTCATATTTTTATGTTATTTTCCACCATTTTAAAAGATGCGAAGGTTAGGTTTGCAGGTGAGTCTAATGAGGCCTGGTGTGAGATTGTGAGTGTGTAGGTGTGCCCTGCAAAGTGTTGGTATCCTGTTAATGGCTGTTTTCTACTAGGTGACTGATGCTGTTAGCATAGGCTCGGGTTCCCTTTGACCCTAAAGTAGACAGATGCCTGGATAACCATTCTTGGCATATTTACTGAAGTAGAATTTCACAATACTTCTTTATTTTGTAGAGATGATAGTTTTATGCATTATTTCTGTAAAGAAAAAAAAAATGATGTGACCACCACTATATTTTCTTCATAACTATAGCATACAGTGTGAATTTTGCAAAGTATAAGATGAAATCAAAAAAGTCTCTTTTAAAGTCTTAAATGTGTATGGCAAACTTTTTAGCTATGCTTTCAGTGCTGTTGGTATTATCTTTAAAAACAATGAACTTAAAAAGTTTGAAGCTGTATAGCTGGAATTCACCTAGTCATCTCTTGAGACTAGCAAGTGCAAGTTGTCCACAAGACTGAATACGTACTGGTCCATATTTGAGTTACAGTGCCCACAAAATTATTTTCCACAAACACACAAATACGGTTTCACATGAACATATAGTAAGTACATCTTTCTAAAAAGGGATATTGATTTTGTGTATGTGTGTACAGGGGGGTAACAGGTGTTTAGACCCGTAGAGAAACTAAAGCAATATATATCTATTTGTTTTTCAGATTGGTTGCTATCACATCCGTAACATTTGTGCAACAGATACACTAATATGATTGAGGTCAAATACTCATCATCTTATGTTGTACAATTTTACTGGTTCAAAATGGCTTAATAGTATGTTTTCTCAAAAAGTTATATGCCTATCTTTATCTGAACATCGCATATCATTTAATAAATACATTATATTATTTAATTTATACACTATATAGATTTTTTATGAATAGGTTTACTTTAATACTGTATGTTATTACAAAATTACTAAGAAATGAGTCTATGGTGTCTTAGATAATGGACTCTCTGTTACGCAGACTGCAGTTTCTGAGACTCGAGGACTGTGTCAATAAACACAAATGTTTGCAACATTGGAGCACCCCAAGGAACAGTTTTATATCCTTCCACTCGGTACATCTCACACTATAAATATAACACCAGCTTATCTCACATGCAGAAATTTTCAGGGGATTCTGCACTCTTGGGATATATTGATAAGGTGGTTAAGACTGATTGTAGGAGTCAGTTGGAAAAGTTTATTTCTTGGTTTAGAAAGAATTGTCTGCATCTTAACATCAGCAAAACTAACTTTTGCCACACCAAAGAGCCTCGATGTCTGGTCACTATTCAGGGAGTGGATGTAGAGATGGTGCACTTCTACAAGTACTTGGGGGTCCACATTAATGACAGGTTGGACTTATCTCAGAACACAGAGGAATTATACAAGAAAGGGCAGAGCAGGCTATTCTTCCTTGGGAAACTGTGTTCCTTTAATGTACAAAGTGACATCATCCTTCATATTTTCTATAACTTGGTGATGGCCAGCGGGATTTTCTACACCGTGGTGTGCTGTGCTGGTAACATCACTTCAAGAGAGGTCCATCAAATCAACAAGCTAATTAAAAGGGAAAACTCAATTAACAGGTCAAATTCTGGACGCCCTGGAGGTTGTAGCAATGGTGAGAATTCAAACAAAACCGAGTACATTTTGAATAATGCTGCATATTCCTTCTTTGACCCAATAATACTGAGGACTTTCAGCCAACAAATTATTCAGCAGAATTGAGTCAAGAAATGCTACTGTGGGTCCTTCATACCAACAGTAATATGCCTGCATAATGCCTAACTACTCTTTAGTTATTCTGGTGTGAGTTCAGACCATTGTGTATGTGTGTACGTATATAAAGGAACCAGAGTAATAGTAATTCTACGCTAAACCAGGGGGCAGCGGGGTGCACTGACTGTCTTTCTCAGTTCCTTGCAGACTGTTCTTGGGAAATCCCGCCTGGTTCTGGCGCTTCTGGTGACACGACTTCTGGCACCTCTGATGACGTCACTTCTGGTTCCGGTGCTGCCGATGACGCCACTTCCGGTTCTGGCACCTCCGATGCCATCATTTCCTATACTGGCTAATAAAGACACCATCTTTGATATCATGCTTTCAGTTCTGTTTTGGACTCGGATCTGTGAACATCTCTGTTCAATTTTACGCAGTTTTGCAACCTTGGAGCACTATACGGATGGCTGCCCCAAATCTTCATGATGTCTTTGACTCATTCTTGTGACACCAGATAAAGAGGACAAATAGAGGTCAGTCTACCTAAATGTAAAATTTCTCTTTAAAAATTTTTGGTATTTTTATATTTGTATTTTTTAGTTTTTTTATTTCTTCATTCTTCCGGTGATTTATTTCATAACTATTAAATTACAAACATTTGCAAAAGTTGTCAGTGTTGTAAGTAATAAATTTACTGATTGAGTGATTGATTTAAAATATGTACTCAGGTTTGTATTGTATTGTTATGTACATTATTTAGATACATAAACATTACAAAGGGAATCTTAAAAAAAAGATTTATGATGAGTACAGAAAATCTCAAAGGATATTTTCTTATTTTATTACTTGTGGCTAGAAGGGCTTATATGATTTATTATACAGAAAAGGATTCCCCATATGCTGCATAAAAGAGAAAAACGGACTGCATTTCTTTAAATTTCTTTTGCATTTATCTTAAAGAAAAATGTTTGGTCCTCCTGACAATAGGCACCAGGACATATTCATAATTTAGAAGGTCATTATGCCCCAGAGATAACTTTCATTAGACTTTATGAAAGGTAACAGAATACATTGTTTTATGCTGGTGGCTTATTGTAAGTAGTACTCAATGTAACGCTTTTTGCATATTAATTGCACGCATTATTAAGCTGTTGACTGGAAGATAGATTTTTGTTATGCATTTGGTTGTATTAGCAATAACAGATATGCCACATTTCCATTTATTCTTGTTATTTCTGCTTCTGTTTATTATAGCAATGACACACTATTAGTTTTTTATAATCTATGAGAAAACTAAACTAGCCTATTATTCTAAAAATGCAGTTTTTTTTTAAATTTTAAATTAAAAATAACTGCAACTACAAGGGGCTAGATTTTCTATTGACTTATCTTGTTTGTGTCTTGGTCCTTTGTTTTAACAGTTTACTGTTGCCTCAGTTTTTTGTCTAGCAGTTATTCTACTCCCATCTCAGACAATCACTCATTAACATTTTCAAACCTACTTAATTCAATTCATGATTGCAGAAAGGCCAGAGCCTATCCTGGAAGCACTGGGCTCTACAAGAAAAGAGAAGAGAAGAGAGTTTGCCAGTCCACCGTAGAGTTCATGCAAGCCCTCACCCAAACTCAGAAGGTGTTGATTTTTTTTAAAAAGTGATTTTAAATTGTAGCTATTCTACTACTGTTACTGCATTGTAGTTACAGTTTAAACCCACACCGAATCAAATTAAGTTTTATTCATACAGCACATTTTATAATGGTTATTATCGCAATGCAGCATTTCAATGCAGTCATTAAATCCCCAGAAGCGAGTCTAAGATGCCAGATGGCAAAGAACATTTCTTTACATTATAGCAAAACAACAACAAAAAAAAAACACTTTATTGTGGCATCAGATAATTCTAAAATAATTTTAACCTATATTTGAATGATGAAAATTGTTTGGATCTCATACACATGAAAGAAAGGTTATTCCATAAATAGGGTGCCCTATAAACTATTGTTTCATTATCAGCATGTGATCTTTTTATTCTAAGAACTACAAGGTATTCTGATAGGTGAGTGAGAGGGATTTTAAGGAATTAAAAGTTTATTCAAAACTAAACAAACCTTTATATGTGAGCAACATTATCTTATAATAAATATATAAATTAACAGAGATCTAATGTAGAGATGACCAGACAAAACAGCACATACTTTACATTGCTTGTAAGCAATTTTTCTGCTGATGTCTAAATAATGTCTAATAATGAAGTGCAGCTTCAGAACAAAGCATTGCAATAATCTGATCTGGATGAAATAAAGGCCTGGACTAGTTTCTCATCTTCCTGGAAGTGAAAGAAGGTAGCTCTAGAATTATTTTAACATGGTTTCTGATTAGTGTTTTAGGAATGATAGAGTGGTCATCATCAGTCAATGTACATTTAGAAGGCTTTTTTAACAGACCTCAGCTTCAAACTGATGTTATTCTAACTTCACGTTACATACATGTTACAGCAGTCATATTGCAGCTAATTTTTTTTTAATATGTCATGTCGCACTTATGATTCATCATAATTATCATTTATTTATATGGAGCATCTCACAGGAGGCTTTTAATACTGAGACTCTGGTGAAATCAATAATTTTCTGACATTATTACACTGAAACTTATGATTGTTAATGTGACTAACAATTACAATGAATTCCCCAAATTGCCTGCTTTACTAGCTGCCTGATTAACACTACCTGATTTTAAAGAAGCCATAGGAAGTATGGATTCTGAAAAATCACCAGGTATGAATAGTTTCCCATTTGGATTCTACTTCATATTCTGGAATTGGCCCAATTTTACTACAAATGCTTCAGTCAGCTATCTCTAGATGCCAATTAAACCCAAATATATATATTTATTGTGAAAAGGTGCTATATAGGCACCCGATCTTACATAGACTGGACACGGAGGCACACGTAAAATAAATAAACTATTTTTATTCACCTGTGGGTCACGTCTTCCCCGTAATCCCCACAGGCACAACACAGTCCCAAGCACAAATATACCAAATAAAACACACAACAAAACACTCTTTTCTTCCTCCACCACTCCTCCCAGGCAACCTCATCCTCCTCCTTCCGATTATGGCTGCTTGAATGGTGGCTGCTGGCCCCTTTTATAGTTCACCCGGAAGTGCTCCAGATGCTTGATTGCCGAGTTCCGTCTGTACTGCCCACAAGGGCTCAGGAGTTTCAGCTGCAGCCCCCCTGGCGGCACCTGTGGGACACAACAGGGCTGCCCCCAACTCCAATTCCCAGGGAGGCACCGTTCCAAACCAGGGGGATGGCCATCTAGAGTCCAGTGGGAGGTATTGCACCGTCCCTGGTTGCTCCCCCTGAACATATAACAAAAGGGCGTCCCGGCCAGTCATGGACTCCAGCTGTCCGCCACAATATATATATATATATACATCCATCCATTACCCAACCCGCTAAATCCTATCTACAGGGTCATGGGGGTCTGCTGGAGCCAATCCCAGCCAACACAGGGTGCAAGGCAGGAATCAAACCCTGGGCAGGGTGCCAGCCCACTGCATATATATATATATACAGTGGTGTGAAAAACTATTTCCTGATTTCTTATTCTTTTGCATGTTTGTCAAAGAGGATGTTTCTGATCATCAAACACATTTAACCATTAGTCAAATATAACACAAGTAAACACAAAATGCAGTTTTTAAATGATGGTTTTTATTATTTAGGGAGAAAAAAATCCAAACCTACATGGCCCTGAGTGAAAAAAGTAATTGCCCCCTGAACCTAATAACTGGTTGGGCCACCCTTAGCAGCAATAACTGCAGTCAAGCGTTTGCGATAACTTGCAATGAGTCTTTACAGCTCTGGAGGAATTTTGGCCCACTCATCTTTGCAGAATTGTTGTAATTCAGCTTTATTTGAGGGTTTTCTAGCATGAACCGCCCTTTTAAGGTCATGCCATAGCATCTCAAATGGATTCAGGTCAGGACTTTGACTAGGCCACTCCAAAGTCTTCATTTTGTTTTTCTTCAGCCATTCAGAGGTGGATTTGCTGGTGTTTTTTGGGTCATTGTCCTGTTGCAGCACCCAAGATCGCTTCAGCTTGAGTTGACGAACAGATGGCCGGACATTCTCCTTCAGGATTTTTGGTAGACAGTAGAATTCATGGTTCCATCTATCACAGCAAGCCTTCCAGGTCCTGAAGCAGCAAAACAACCCCAGACCATCACACTACCACCACCACATTTTACTGTTGGTATGATGTTCTTTTTCTGAAATGCTGTATTCCTTTTACGCCAGATGTAACGGGACATTTGCCTTCCAAAAAGTTCAACTTTTGTCTCATCAGTCCACAAGGTATTTTCCCAAAAGTCTTGGCAATCATTGAGATGTTTCTTAGCAAAATTGAGACAAGCCCTAATGTTCTTTTTGCTTAACAGTGGTTTGCTTCTTGGAAATTTGCCATGCAGGCCGTTTTTGCCCAGTCTCTTTCTTATGGTGGAGTCATGAACACTGACCTTAATTGAGGCAAGTGAGGCCTCCAGTTCTTTAGACGTTGTCCTGGGGTCTTTTGTGACCTCTCGGATGAGTCGTCTCTGTGCTCTTGGGGTAATTTTGGTCGGCCGGCCACTCCTGGGAAGGTTCACCACTGTTCCATGTTTTTGCCATTTGTGGATAATGGCTTTCACTGTGGTTCGCTGGAGTCCCACAGCTTTAGAAATGGCTTTATAACCTTTACCAGACTGATAGATCTCAATTACTTCTGTTCTCATTGGTTCCTGAATTTCTTTGGATCTTGGCATGATGTCTAGCTTTTGAGGTGCTTTTGGTCTACTTCTCTGTGTCAGGCAGCTCCTATTTAAGTGATTTCTTGATTGAAACAGGTGTGGCAGTAATCAGGCCTGGGGGTGGCTACGGAAATTTGAACTCAGCTGTGATACACCACAGTTAGGTTATTTTTTTAACAAGGGGGCAATTACTTTTTCACACAGGGCCACGTGGGTTTGGATTTTCTTTCTCCTAAATAATAAAACCATCATTTAAAACTGCATTTTGTGTTTACTTGTGTTATATTTGACTAATGGTTAAATGTGTTTGATGATTAGAAACATTTTGTGTGACAAACATGCAAAAGAATAAGAAATCAGGAAGGGGCAAATAGTTTTTCACACCACTGTGTATATATATATATATATATATATATATATATATATATATATATACACACACGGCAGATATCTGAAATATAAATAACTTTTTCTGAAATAATGATTATTTATTTTTGATGTTTAATTAAAGACCACTGTCACTAATATGCACTAATATATAAACTTCTTACTAAAATACTTAATATACATGTTGTTCATCTTGACCTAGCATTTTATTAAATCTGACCTGGCTTCCAATTATATCCTTATTCTTTACCATATTGTTCATGTTGCCCATTCTTCCTCCACTGCCCTATGATTTCTAAAAGAAGGATTCATGAACATGGTTAAAACCATATTGTCCTCTTTTTCAGAAGTTGTTTTGAACAACTGTAACATTTCTCAGAATTTTTAGATTAAGCAGGATTCTAGGCCTATTGTCCCCACTTCTTTTGGCTGTCTCCTTGGATCCTTTGGTAACCGCCAAATCTTAGTCTCAATGAACTATGTTACTGAGATGATTTAGATGCATTTTTAAAAACCTTTTATTGTATCGTTATGATGGGGTGGCGACACTATTGTTTATAGTGACGGCATCCGTTGCTGGCCATGCGATTTGTTGTTGTGGTATGTCATTGTACTACTCTAAATTGGTCATGTGCATATTGGATGTCATGGTTGGTTAGCTTCTTACAGTTTTCCAACTCTAGCCTGATTTTTGACTTTGAGTACGTTATTGCTTTTTCCACTTCCCTGATACTCAAATGACTGAACTTCAGTTCTTGATCCTCATTTTGTTTGGTATTCACAACAGCACTTCTCACAGCTCTGAGTACTTTTTGCCCATTATAATAAAAAATCTGACACTACAACTCATGATATGCAACTGACATTCTTCTCTTCTTAGGCAATGAATTAGCAGACATTCCACATATTTTGAATTCATATTTGGAGCAAATGTGACATCATCCATTTAAATCAAAAATGTCAATCAATGTGATTTCCTTCTACTATTTCTACCAGTAGCTTTGAAGATGAAATCTGGATTAATCACTAAATTTGACAGGCAACTGTCATGCATGTGCATATGAGGATCACCATCTAAGGTTTTCCCAGGTATGTGATATCATCCTGGGCTGCGACAGGGCTCTGCCACTGATTGTCTTATCATTTTCTTCCTCCCCAGTCCCGAAAGACCATCCAGTGAGAGCAATTCACTCCACCCTTTCTGGTCCCGGGGTTTCAAAAGGACAACCACCTAGAAGGAGGTGTCACTTATCAGGGAGACAACTGAAGGAAGGAAAATCTAAAAACACAACAGCAGAGTCAATTTAATAAGCAACCACACCTTTACATGACAATTACTTTTATTGATTTGTTTAAACCATCAAGCTTTGTTTTTTGGTTTAAGACTGCATGTAAACAGTGGCACCTCAAATTTCTCCAGTTGTCATGACCTTCTCTCAATAGGATGGCCACACAGGATAAATTACTGTTGTGTCTTTAATAAAGAAATCTCTCTCTTCATGGTCACATCTGGAACCAAGTTTCCAATTTCTTCCCTCCCTCTTACTTGTTGGATGTGAAATTTCTCATTTCTAAATTATGCTTGGTGTGTAAAGAGACCCAAGCTAAAACATGCTGCTATTATTCAAGCACAAGACAATGTTGATGTTTCTGTTCTAGGCCTAAAAGTGTATATCTGCACATTTGTAATGGACTAATATTAGTGTTTAAAACAAGGAAGATTTCAGTATTTTGTTTTTAGAAAAAAATATAAATAAAAAATAAAAGCCAATAGGTGGAGGGGAAATGTTTGAGACTGGGATAATAAGAAAAGAAGCAAATTCTCCAAGTAGCCCTGTTACAGGTTATTGTTGATAGCTGAATACAGAACGTAGACATTTACCTGTCTCACAAAAGAGTCACGTGTTTTGAAGATCAAACTGCTTTAATCAGTATCTCATCAACAAACAGCACTGTCATAATGGAACTACTTGCTACCTTTAGAAATGTTTGTGTTTACTTGGCTGGAAAATTAACATGTTCTGGGGATATTGGTCTCTAAGCAACACATATACAGTATGTGCATCTTCAACAGTCAGCAACAGTACCATTGCTAAATCATAGGAAATGTATATGCACTATTGTTATGCAAAGGAAATTGGTATGTACCATTGTTTAACCAATCAACAGGTTGATCTACACAGATTGAAGCAATTATATACAGTACCTCTTAGCAAATCACAATAAAAAGAAGTAGGGCCAGAGATTTCTAACTGCTGCTTGCTTCCTGTATCTGTTCAGTACTTTACCATTTATCTACATAAACAATGCAACGACAATGGCTTGTACCTGGCCCAGGCTCCCTCAGGCCTGAGGTCGGTAACACATTCATTACTAAACACAAAGGCAGGTTTTGCCTTTTAGTGTATTTTGTCTGGCTTTCCTTTAAAAAGTCATTTGCTGTTTCTTATTAATTTACAGAAATCCTCTTTTCTTACAACAATAGTAAGTCAGAAAAACACATCCTTTATGCTATGGTGTCATATGCATTGTATGTGTGGCAGTTTGAGAAGCAGATGAGGTACAACTCCAAATCTGTAAAAGCAATTCACAACTTTTATGCATCATTTTTTGAATACAGGCAGACACCTGTGCTGAGTGAAAAGGCAGAAGAAAAAAAAATTGCCAGACTGAGAAGCAAGCGGTTTAGCTGTTGCAGCAAAGGCAAAGCCCATCTGTTTTTTTTAAAGCCTAAACTTCCAAGCTCTGAAAATGTGCTGCCAAAAATGCGTCAGGAGATGGACTTGACCTTAAACAAAACAAAGTCAGAAGAAGATTATGGACTAAAAACAAAATATGGCCCGTGACATCATCTCACTACCCCCTCTAAGAGTTAGGGGATAATACAAGCCTTGGATTCATACAGAATAAATGTTACTATGTTTTAAATGTAGAGCTTAGTTAAAAAAAAGACAACAGATAAGTTGGAAACTTTGCTTGGATTTTAATTATGTGTTTGACGATTGCTTTTCTTTGAACCTGCTGCCTGTCAATCAATACAATTTTGGTTTTAAAAAAAATGATAGCTCTAGTTGCCTTATTTATTTAATAAACTTTTGTAGTGCACATTATTTTGTTGTGTGTTCATAATAACCCAACCTAAGGCATTATCATTTTTTATTTGCTTTTTGTTTAAGGTTTGTTCTGTCAAAAGTAAATCTCTGTTCTGGAAAAGAAAGAAAGTGAGCAGCAGTCTATGGTACACATGTATGTGAAAAGTTTGAAAATTTACCTTTCAGTTTGTGTATGTATAAAAATGTTTTTACTTGATTTCAGGTTTCAAATCCCAGCTGGTATCTTGATTCTTATATGAAATCAAATCCATGAAATTTAAGATTCAATTTGTTTGTCCACTTATTTTATAAATCCATCCATTTTCCAACTCGCTGAATCTGAACACAGGGTCACAGGGGTCTGCTGGAGCCAATCCCAGGGCACAAGGCAGGAACCAATCCTGGGCAGGGTGCCAACCCACCGCAGGACACACACAAACACACAATAGGGCCAATTTAGAATCGCCAATCCACCTAACCTGCATGTCTTTGGACTGTGGGAGGAAGCCGGAGTACCCAGAGGAAACCTACGCAGACACGGGGAGAACATGTAAACTCCATGCAGGGAGGACCCAGGAAGGGAACCCAGGTATCCTAACTGCGAGGCAGCAGCGCTACCACTGCGCCACCATGCCTCCCTATTTTATAAACGAGACTCCAATCTTGTAAAGGTTTCAAAGGTAATACAACTACTGTGGATTGCTGAGCCCTTCGCTACACAGTCCCAAAGCTGTTTAATCATTTGCTGGCTTGTATAAAAGATGTCATCAGTCTCAATATTTAACTCCAAGCTGAGGACTAGTCTAGAATATACTGATTAGTGTTACTGACTACGCTTGTAGTCATTGATTTTGCAGGTCTTTTTAAGTCTTTTATTTAGAAAAAATAAAAGAATTCTTCCAAGCAAGGAAAAAGTGTGTTACTGTGGTAGGGCATTCTGATGGTACTTTAAAAGTAATTAAATAATACAAAATTAATAAATTTGACCAATTTACCCTAAAGTTAAAAATCAAAAGTCTACAAATAAAATCATTACATCAAAATAAAAAAAACATGGGTAAGGGTGAACAGAGAGAGAGAGGTAAAGAACACAAACCATCTAAATAACCTCAAGTACAAAGAAACACCTAGACTTCCACTGGACTAGCAGAGAATGATATAATTGTGATAGTGGGCGATCTGGTTTTCCTCACAGTTTTCCTGTTTTATACTAGAACAGAGTTCTCCTTTTACCTCTTAACTAGGAAGGCAAGCTCACTTTTGACCAACTGAAGTAGTACAAGATACAATGAAGGTAAAACAGATGTCCAGTATGAAAAATATAGCACCTACCCTTTATTCATACTATCTTTATGTACATTTAGCCAATAAATGATTAAATCCAGAAACACTACTGGGGCTCCTAAATACACCTTTAATGCTTCAATGTGACACTGACTGCTCTCTTACCATTTGCCAAGTTTTTCTTTTTTCCAGTTTTGTAATTGTTCACTAATTACATTGACTGTTTCAGTTTAAATCAAACATTCAATAGCATTTTTCTTTCATTGAAGCAACTATAACAGAAAGCCAACTCTGTTACATTAAGGAACATCCATTCATAATCCTGAGCATTCCCCTGTGCTTGTTAGTTTGAAATTAGGTGAATCTTTGTGTATACCAAATATTGTTCACTAATCCCAAAACACTGAAAAAGGTATCAATAAAATGACATTATTCAGGAACCCGTTTTTACAGTATTAACACATGTTCTGGTATTTAAAGTTGGCTTTTTACCAGTTTCTTTATACTTCTTTTAAAGAATTCATTAATATTTTATATTATGTTAGGCCTTTGGTCAAGAAAGAATGCAAGGATTCACTGATGTATTCCATCATTTTTATTTTTTGATGATCATACATTTGGCCAACAATATATTATTAAACTTTATAAACTACTAGAGTACTCCACTTTCCCCCCTATTTGTTAAAGCCACAACCTGAGATTTAGACAGATACAGTGGAGAGTGCTATGCTGTGCTAACAGTATATTTTTACTTTCAATTGTCTATGATAAGAATAAAGACAACACAACAAAATTATTTGCATTCCAAACACTTTACCTATTTCTGCCTTAATACAGGATTCCTTAATCCTGTAAAATTGTATCAATCAATCGTGCTACGCACGAGAACTCTATAAAAGAGGGCAGGGCAGCCTCCTTCTAAGGAGACTATGCTGCTATAATAGTGATATACTTTACGTATTTTAAACACTGTGATGTCCATGGAAGCTGCACATCTTCTCTCTGAAGTACCTTCAGCCAATGAAATATACAGCAAAAATGTGTCAAGAAATGCTTCTGGGGCTCCTTTGTACCAACAGCAATATGCATTTACAATCCCTTGTAGAATCTGCTTCTCTTCCTTAGTTTTCTTTTTTTTTTTGTTTATTTCGCCTTATGCAATTTTGTTAGTTTTCGCATACCCCTTGGGGTCAGCCATTGTACCGCACCCCTGGAGCAATTAAAGGTTAAGGGCCTTGCAAAAGTGCACATCTCCTTTGGTAGTGACAGGGATTCGAACCAGCAACCTTTGGGATACCAGAACAGATCCTTAGTCTCAGAGCCACCACTCCGCCCTTAATGTTGTTTCACTAGAGGTTTACAAATTGATCTTATATTACTTTATAACTCTAGTACAGTGTCACATCTATTTTGTGCATCTGCCATTTTTCTGTTTATCTGGTGTTCTAGAAAACAAACTTTGCAAAAACCTAGAAAATTCTCTCACCTTGATGAATATAATTCAGATAATTTAGTTTTTACCAGCTACTGCTGCATATGTGAATGACTTTCATGTCTAAGACCAAGAATGAACCTGAGGTTTTGCTTTTACTTTATATTGCCTGACACCAATATATAAACCCAGTAGATCCACTCTGAATTATCAGTCAACCTAAACTGTATATCTCTAGGAATAGCACACAAAATTACAGGCACAAAGAGAATGAGCAAAACCCCACAAAGACAATAACCAGGTATAGCATCTGAACCCAGGATGATAAATCTGTGAGGCAGCAGTGGCAGCCACCGTACCACCATGCTACACAAAATGTTATATAAATGTTGAAATTAGTCTCTTAACATAGGCACCAGGCAAAACTTTAAAAAGTACAACATAAATAATAATAATTCAGTTTGGCCAAATTCAACAGCCTACCATTGACTCTTGTTGCTCAGTTTTGAGATTTGTAATTGGTATTGAAAAGGTGAATAGCAGAATACAATACAATACAATACAGTTTATTTTTGTATAGCCCAAAATCACACAGGAAGTGCCGCAATGGGCTTTAACAGACCCTGCCTTTTGACAGCCCCCCAGCCTTGACTCTCTGAGAAGACAAGGAAAAACTCCCAATAAAAACCTTGTAGGGAAAAATGGAAGAAACCTCGGGAAAGGCAGTTCAAAGAGAGACCCTTTCCAGGTAGGTTGGGCGTGCAGTGGGTGTCAAAAGTAGGGGGTCAATACAATACAATACACAGAACAGAACAATTCCTTAATACAGCATAATAATAAAAATTTTAGAAGTACGGTTTAACAGTAGATGATATGACATAATTAGGTTTGGATATTTTTAGAGTCCTGGAGACCTCATCCATCTAGCTGCCTTCCCATTTGGCCATGCCACGGCTGAAACGTTGCTCCGATGAAAGGACCCCTCTTTCCCATGATTCCTGTGATCCTCCATCAGGGATGACTTTACCATAGGCAGGCAAACAACTTGGCAGGTGGGCCGTGGCACCAATTGCCACATTTGGGTACCGAGAAGACCACAGTATTTTTTTTATTTAAACAAACAATTAAAAATGTTGACGCTTGTGGAGCCGGTGTTTGATACATGATGAAGCAGAGGTTTTGAATGCTATCTGAAAGGCACTGCAGGCTACATTAGTGTTTTAGTGTTAATGTTTGTAGGATACATTTGTGCTATTTTAGAGTAACAAGAAGATTTTTGTAAACTCTTTCTGTGAAATCAGCAATTTTAGTGCTGAGTTTTTCAAAACAATAATAGTGTTAATAATATTCCACCAATTGCAGTGGTACTGGAAACAGACACAGTAAAATAAAACCAAATGATCAGCACAACAACATGACTTTATCTGTAGACTTTGAATGCATTGATAAAGGCTTATTTAGGTAAAAGTCAAACTATAAATATTTCACAATGCGTTTACATTAAATCTTGATTTAAAATGTACCAAATACCATCTCCTTTGTTCACTACCATCTGTAAACCGATTGATGACACATTCCTATTGTTTTCTCCTGCCTTGCTAAAAAGTTCTCTAGAGCAGACTTCTCATTTGAAAAATTCTGAGATGCAGTATATTGCATTCTGTACATTTGTAGGCAGGACACAGTAAATCATAGGTCTTGTGTTTAAAATTATTATATTTCCAATGCAACAAATGTTGTGATTATGTTAGGCTAATCAATTTATTTCAGAGACCTAAACTACATTTTATATTTAGGCTTTATGAGTTTACTTTGGTAACATTAAGATTTTGCTGTCACATGTACAGGATGGTGTGAATGGCCTGATGCCCTTGGTTGAGGTCATGAAGTGTAACTTTTCCCTGACAGAAAGGCAAGATAACGGATTTGGGGCTGCCTGATTGTATAAAGTTTTTCTGAAGCATGCAGGATGGCAGCACACCTCTGGCATCACTCCAGGACAGTTCCTCATAGGACTACATGGGAAGTCTAGTTGAAATGGGCAACCCCATTAGGCACCTCCAGAGCTACTGGAGGGAGATCTTGGAAGGAAGTACCCCTGCCCTTATCCATCATACTTGGAAATCCTTCTGGTGTATGCCAGTAATGCACTCTGGGTTTTAAAAGGAGCATCTTCTTTTATCCCAGTGCTTTGAAGAAGAAGGTGGAAGATTACCATGATTACTGTGCTGATGTTACTTTTTGCATTGAGAAAAGAGTCTTTTGTTAAAGGCTTAACAAAAGACTTAAATAATTGAGTCTTTTATCTTTTAGGGCCAAGCCTTGTATTAGTCTAGCTGTTATCCGAGTTTATGGAGTTGGATGTCCTTATCACACACACATCGGTTAGGTTAAAAGGTCAAGTACAGCTCCATATTACACTCAAATGCATTCAGTATGGACTTTTCAACCAAATTTTACCAGCGTGACTTTGCCCTACCATCCCACCTTGACTGGGGATTCCATACTTCACAACACCCCAATTTTAGGAATAGTGGATGCAATACCCTCCAAAAGGGGTGATACCAATCTGTAAATGACATTTCCAACCATACAAATGTAAAAATTAATGCAATAACTGATTAATGAATTTGAAGTATAGTCCACACTGATTAACAGAAAATCCTGTCATCGCTTATCAGATACACTATTATGCAGTGTTTCAGAATATCGTTGTAGGTATAGACTGCTCACAGGTATCTATAAATTCATCCTCTCGTCAAAAAAACAAGGCAAATTTTGGAATGTTTGTCTTGCACTCCCTTGCCATTCTGCTTTTTTCTTCTTTGTGGTGATTAAATTACTGCACATCTTATTCACAGTTAATTATAGTAGATGCTTGACAAACAGTCATAAAAAGACTCTGGCAGGCATCAACCGCAGACTTTGCAGCAGCAGCGGAAGAATAAATCATAATTAAAGTATAGAGAAAGATCTGTATTTAAAATGCTAACAGAATCAGAAGTGAATAAAGAGCTTTATTGGATTGCTGGAAGATAAGCTATTTGCTATAGTGTAGTGCAGTGAGAAACAGTATTTTGCAGGCAGTAAACACAACCTCAGTCTAATAAATGTAGTTAGATAGTTAGATATTGCCATGGCCCTGCCATACAAAAAAAAACACACTGCTTTCCTTTAAGTCTTCTGAAAATGTTATGTTTGTCATGAAATTTAGTCCTAAACATGACAAAGATGAGTAAAGGTCTCCAAAAAGCTCCAGAAGAGCAGGCCAGGACCTTTATAAGACAGTCCAGAAAAAGGCTTATATAGTCCAGCGTACTTCCAACTACAACAGTAGGCTACAGCCTGGCTAGGCCTCAGAATGGGAAAGCTGGTTAACAAAGTTCAAAAAAGGAACATAATGTCCTGAAATGCCTTACAAGAGGAAGAAGCCAAGCAAAAACTTTAGCTTGAAACCAAAAAGGTAACAAAGAAAAAAAAGGATACGTATTACTGAAACAGCAAATAGCAACAAAAAATGCTCAAAGAGCAAAAGGTAAGCAATGGGTATTGCCTAAAAGACACTCCAAGTGAAAACAAATCCAAAATCATAATTCAAATACTGTACAATAGGAAACTGGCAAACGAAGAGAAATTGCAATACTTACATAACAAACTCCAAATGACTTCAATTAAAATGTTGCCTGAGCTTCAACTTCTCTGGGCTAAATAGACAGAGAGAGGACTCAGGAGCAGTGAGGTCAGGGTGGAACATGGAACACAGTTAAATGTTTAAGGGGCAGTAATAGAAATAAGAAATAAGTAAACAGAAATAAGATAAAAACTTAAAAACTACTGACTCAAAATGAACAAAAACAATAGTAAAGTGAAAGAATACAACAAAGTTACCAAAGTAAAACAGTAATCCAAAAGGCATAATTCTTAATCCAAAAGTATGAGAAGTCAGAAATCCAAAACCAATAAGTTTCAAAAGACACACATTTGAAAAGGGCTAATTCAAAAAGTCTCAAAGAACACAGCAAAAAAGCCTCATGAAACGTCAACAGGCTAAAAACTACTATAGCATTTATTTGATTGCTAAATAACACATCAATTTACAATTCCAAGTTAATGTGATCATAAATAGTATTCTAATGTAAAAACAACCCTACTGACCACAGTACCTGAGATTGCTAATCCTAAATGAGGCCCTACACTTGCAGACACAGAACAGAACTGAGGGTAACTGACTGGGAAAAAATGTAAAACACAAAAGAAAACAACAGGAAGACTCAAGGGGTCAGTTGCAGTGTACCTGAGATAGTACTCTACTACCTGTGGATTAAGACCAGGCTACGTAATATGGTATTAAATGTAAACAATCTTTGGGCCTAAGGGCTGTTGCAAAGAATAATGGGACAAGATCAATACCACTTTAAACTAATTGCAGATAGTCTTGTTTCAGGTTTCTCCTTAGTTTTCTCAGCTGGCCATTTGATGGCCCATTAACAGCAACGTGCCTACAGTTAACATCCCATCCTCTCTGAGTTAACAACTTGTAGCTGCACATTCCTCTCGATTTACAGGAACATGGCGCAGGGAAAAATTACATCCTTATATAAACTTAATGCAAAAAAATTGCAATCATTAAGCTACACTAGATCGAAAGCATTACTTTCATTATTGTAAACGTTATTCATGTTGAGCGACTGAGAAGGCCATGAAATATATGTAAAGTATATATAAGGTAATGACAACAAAAGCTAAACATTAGTAGAATCATATGTGAAGCATAATTGCCTCTCAGCAACTCATGGGTGGATGTTGATTTACCATCAGGTTGACCTGGGATATGTGAGAAAAAAGTTATGCAAGTGTTGTACTAATTTAATCCCCCTTCCCTCAAAGCATCACCTTCCCCTTCACCCAAGCCGAGAGGTATTATTTAATGTTTCTTATGATTAATATGTGTTATCATTTAATTGTGTCTTGCTATTAGGAGAACCTATAGCAATCGTAGAATCACATTTATTGATAGTTTGCATGTTACTGCATTGAACATTAGACTTATACATTATATCGCTGAACTGTGATCTGATATACAAGTGACCATTGGCTTAAAACTCCAAAGGAGACCACCCCCGGCTTGTTTTATTTTTATATGAAATGATCATGTGTGTGTGACACCCTGGAAACAGTAGAGGCCATAACGTGGTAATGCTATAACTAATTTTCTAAATTATGTAGAAAATATAGAAGAGTCAATACAAGTCATTCACTATGCACCAAGCTTTTCCAAATAACTGAATTAATCCATAGTCACCAAAGTATATAAAATAGCTAGTCAGAGGCGGGACAATATTCGTAAGGAATGCCTCATTGCTGTTTAAACTACACAGTAGAGCAAAGGTGCTATATAATATATAGTGTGAGAAAAAAAACATATCAAATCTGGTGCACACTCACAAAGATACCTCCATGACATTCCAAATGACCACAGAACGGAGGAAACTAGCAGAATCTTTTAATGCTCACTCTCCGAAAAAGAGGGTGAGCAGTTTTTTTAATTAGAGACACTGACTTTGCAACTTTTTACTAAAGATTAATAATGGTTAAATGTACTGTATGTTGATCCATAAATATCTATATTACTCAATATTAATATTTCCATGCATTGATTGATTTTATTCTGTGGCATTGAGTTAAATATACTTTATTCACTATCATGTCATATTTCAATACCAATATAAATATAAATATGGTTTTGATTATTTTTATGGCATATTTGGGCTTTTTCATGTCCACAACAGTCTGTCGGATGCATGCTAAAATTTAGCTTGTAACATTACCAACCATACCATAAACATCTGATAAACCTGCTCACGAGGTGGTCTAAGTTAGTACGCAACTTTTTTCCTTATCTCTGATCCTAAAAAACACACTGCCTTAAGTCAGTGGTCAACTGATTTTCTATGCTATTTGAAACTGGAAAAAATCAAATTCTCACTTACAGGATCTGATCAAAACATTTTAAAAATATGGCAGGATCTAATCAATAACATTTTAAAATAAGCTTTCATTTCTTAGAAACAAATACTCTTGTTGTTGCTTTTTTAGAATAGCTTTGGTTGTTGGCTCTCCTCTCATTCTCTTGGGCGGGGGATAAATTTTGTTGAGTTAAGTTTGACTTTTTGCTTTCTTATCTGCTTTTAGCTCATATCAAAAAAAGTAAACTGCAACTGCATTTAATTTTGGTCTCGATCTATTAGTCCATGGCTCTGAGTTAGTCTTGTTACCTAGTCTAGCATAGGTCTTATTGAGCTCAAAATACATTTCAACTGACCCAAGTGGTCAGGGTAAAAAAAAGAGAGAAAAATTAAAATTGGGTGAGGCACTGCTTTAAAACTAATGGCTGCTCAAAACTACAAACATCCTGTAGGAACATGAAGCCTTGATATCAACTCAATTCAGTGTCTGCTTGCTAAAACAAAGCCTAAATTAAAAGATGGTTTAAATATAAGACAAACAAATTTACAGACAAAAAGTGTTTTTGTCACAGAAACGAAACAGATGTCATTTTTTAATTCTTTTTTTTTATGTTTCTTTTCAAAACTTAACTTAAAAACAAAATGTTTTGCTTTTAATACAAAAAAGTAAAAATCTCACATTTTTTAGAAATGAATTAAGAGTTCTATGTCCAGCACAAGGTTTCCATGCTTATATTCTTTGTTGTTACAAACCAGTGTATGTATAGTGGCAGTGATGGCACACAGCCATTCCTATACTAATGATGAAACAAAGAGGACAAATGAAACACTAAAATGAACATGAATAATTGTTAAAAAAATGTGAAAACAATGACAGTATCACCTCAGCAAAACTCTGACAGGTACCTGCTGCTTTATATATAGTCTTTGTAATTTAAGACAGTAAGATCTTGTTCTTTTAAATACGATATATTGCATCTGTGTGGCAGTATACAGCCAGCAGTTGAAAATAAATAAATAAAAAAATAATGTGTGTAAAGTTTTCATGGACTATTTATAAGTTTGACTTTCTATGGACTGTGGAGAATCAGCCTTGACACAGACAGACACCAGGACACACGGAAGTCCTAACACCAAGTTTTATTTGTTTTCCTTTACAGCACCTCACACAGTGCACCAATCAGCTATAACAATAAACTTACAATAAACAATAAACTCCTTTTTCTTCCTTCCTTTATTTCTCTCTCTCCTCTCCTTTCCTTTCCTTTCCTTTCAAGCTCTGTCCTCCACCTCCCAACTCCAGCTCCTCAAATGGAGTGAGGCAGTCCCTTTTATAGTTCACCCAGATGTGCTCCAGGTGCTCCCTGATGACCTTCCTGCCTCACTTCCTGGTGTGGCTGAAGTTCTGCAGTCCAGGGCTTAGCAAATATCCAGGTGCCCCCTGGCGGTGGCCAAATGCCCCCACAGAGTTTGCTTCCAAGCTGTGTTCCCATGGCCCCAACACCCTCTCGTGTTTCAAAGGAGATACTCCTCCTCTCTCGGTCCTTCCATCCTCCAGGCGTCCTGACTGGGCATGAGTCCCAGCTGTCCGCTACAGGACCCTCACTTAACTTTATCCAAAGCTGCGAAAGTTGTTCCGCAAGAGTAAGAATGTGATGCTATTCCCCTCTCCACACTTTTGTCAGCACCCCTTATGATGTTTACTAAGCCTTTGAACACACACTGCACACAGTTATATCTCATATTTATTATTTGCCAGCAACAGTAAATTCATTTGTCATTTGAATCATTAAATGTTATGTATTTATTATAGTATTAAACATATTTTTCATTTCGAATTGTTAATTTGAATGAGACTATTTCTCTCTTTTTCTTTGCTGTGCTAAATGTTATGTTGACCCTGAAGGTGGCCTGTTTAAATGTATATGTGCCAGGTTCAGGATGTGAAAAGAGAAGAAAGATCAGGAGCATTATTATCTTACAATAAAAGCAGGAGAGAAAAACAAGTTGAATATTAGGAATTTAAGTAAAATGTAAAAATAAAAGTGTGGAAAGATAGTGTTAATTTATGTCTGAATAAATGAATTCTTATGCCACAGCAGGAAGATTATGAAAAGGCCAATGGAGACGTGCGTCTTGCAACAACAAAGCTATTCATCAAATATTTGTTCCTTTTAACTCTCATATAACACTGGACTTGATGCTCTGCTTTATAGAAACTGCCTTTGTTTTGCTGACATAATCATCAGAATATCCAGATGTTTCACGGGATGTTGAGTGTTAACATAACACTTTATATGTTGTTCTGTGTTTGATTTATATTTGCATACATAGTGTGTTTTTGTTGTGCATTTTTTACATTTTGCTTCTAGTGTGTGTTTATTTATAATACTGTATGTATGCAAAGTGTTTCAGTTCTTTTGTGATAGAAAATAAATAGTGGAAGGTAGTTGCTGAGATTGAGATGTAAGAATTTCAACAAAGGCTTACCTTAAAAGAGTACAAAATGTTTCATTGAGTGTCAAATAGGGAGATTCAAATAGGGGAATAAGTAGCTAATTTCAAAAGCTTCCGACCATGAGTGTAAAAAAAAAAAAAAACGTTTATGTACAAGGTGGAATCTCCTGGAAATCAAAATATTAAAAAGCCTAATATTTTAGCATTAGCAATATTCATTGGCATTGTTCATTAAGAGGAGGAAAAGACTAATATCATCAAAGATGACCTGGACAGAAGACCTTAGAAGAGTCCTGCCAAAATAAAAATAAAAGTAAAGGTCACATTACTAGGCCATTTTTTCTCTAGAGGGACAATGAGATAAATCACCAAAAAGCCATCAAAACTAAAATGTAGAAATGGCCTATTGATATGCATTTAACCAATTTGCCAATGTGATCGTAAAACTGTCTGACAAAACATTCATACAAATGAGAGGTGAGAGGACCATGAACATGGTCATTAAGTTAAATTCATGATATGTTTTTAACACAATGTGCCAAAAACTGACCAATTAAATTTTAATTTAATTACGTTAAACAACAAACAGATTTTGTTTAAAATATACATAAGACCGGCGGCACAGTGGCGCAGCGTGCAGCGCTGCTGCCTCGCAGTTAGGAGACCCGGGTTCGCTTCCTGGGTCCTCCCTGTGTGGAGTTTGCATGTTCTCCCCCTGTCTGTGTGGGTTTACACCAAGTGCTCCGGTTTCCTCCCACAGTCCAAAGACATGCCGGTTAGGTGCATTGGCGAATCTAAATTGTCCTTTGTGTGTGGGCTGGGGCCCTGCCCATGGTTTGTTTCCTGCATTGTGCCCTGTGTTGGCTGGGATTGGCTCCAGCAGACCCCCGTGACCCTGTAGTTAGGATATAGCGGGTTGGATAATGGATGGATTGATATACATAACGATGCAAATGCCATTGTAAATTTTATATCATAATAGATATCATTATAAATTACAGGTTTTAGTAGAGTGAAACAATATCCTAGAACAGAGCTTAGGGTTTAAGAGGTAACATTACTATATAACTCTGTAGCCCCGGATGTCAGTAAGTCTTTATACAACCCACTAAATCCCAACACAGGGCCACAGGGGTCCGCTAGAGCCAATCCAAGTCAACATAGGCGCAAGGCAAGATACAAATCCTGGGCAGGGTGCCAGCCCACCACAGGGCAGCCCCAGATGTGTTCTGTAATAATATCTTTCAGATATCAAAAACAGAGAGAGTAAAATAAATGTTTAATGTCTTGCATTTGGCTTCCAATTCTTAAACCACCAATTCAATCATATAAAATATATTAATCAGAATATTCAAAAAGGTAATTTACTTTTTAATGTTTTTATTTTTTTAATAATTAATACTTGCTATTCTAGCTAAAAAATATATCCACATTTATAAAATAAAAACAAATAAGCTAGTAAGAATATATGATATTCCAGCAGGGCAATTCAAATGATCATATGAAAAAAAAAATCACAAGATGATGTTATTGACCTATGAGTAATCATTTTATTCTCATCAGCAGCACATTCAAATGCCAAAGACACCAGTACTCTGCTTGAGTTTCCCTGTTTGTGCTTGGCATTGCCTATTTTTCTGTAGTTTTCTTTTTTTCCTAAAAGCAAGCAATATAGCTGCATTTAAGATCCAGAATTTAGAATATGGCAGTGCACAGTGCTTTAGTAGTTTGTATAGTATATTCTTTAATCCATCTTTAAAGCTTCCAAATGTGATGTACAGTGTTGATTTAAAATATAAGCATTTGCAGATTTTCTAAAATAGTATAAAATACTAAATACTATTCTATTTTTCTAGCATAAATCATCCATAGTGGTTGGGCTCCAGTCTGGCCACATTGTGCCGGGAACTAAAGGGGCAGAAAAAAGGAAAAAGTATAATAGGAAGACTTTGCATAATCCACATTGGTTTGAGAAGATATTCACCATAAGAACAGTATGGGCATCCAGCCACAAGGGGCTGGTGGTATTAGAGAAAGAATAAAAAAAACTGTGAAGTTCGACCCTCCTTTCCAACTGTTTTAATGGGAAATGTTAATTCATTCCCCAATTAAGTGGATAAACTTCAATTGTGTGCATGCTTTCAGACCGATGACAGAGATGCATGCATTTTGGCATTTACACAGACCTGGCAGAATGGAAACAATTTGGATGACTAATTGACATTTCATGGATTTGGTGGACCAGTTCATTTGGACACAGACTCTGTCATCACTGGTAAGTCACATGGTGGAGGTGTCTGCCTTTATATAAATAAACAATGGTGTAAAATGGTGGTGGTTAGAGAAAAACTGTGCACGAATGATGTGAAACTTCTGTGTGTCTCGCTGTACTCTATGTGCCTAGTGAATTTTCACAGATTTTTATATGGCGATCTTGTATATTCACCTGAGTACAGTGGCGAGTGAGGCCATTAACATCAACTCCAGAATGATAGATAGGCTTGAATTGCTGTCTCCCAACTCTCCCAACTTTATCTTGGAAGACTTTAACTGGTGTGCACTGAACAAAACAATTTAAAATTTTTACTAATATGTCTCTTGCCCAACTCGTCACAACCCGATTGCGTTATCAATGCTACGGAAACATCAAAGGTGCTAATGAATCAAAAGCAAAACCACCCATCTGGTCAGTGTTTGAAAAATCCTGTGCTGACGTTAATGAACTGACAGATATTGTAAGCTGTTAAATACAATTCGGCGAGGATACCATAATACCCACAGAATCAGCCAAAATATACCCTAACAACAAGCCATGGATTATTCGAGATCTAAAACAATTAATAACCTGAAAAAATAGGGCATTTCAACATGGAACATTACCAGAACAGAAGGAATTACAAAAGGAGGTGAAACCTAAAATAAAGCAGGCAACGCTGAATTATAAGGACAGGATAGAGAATGAACAGTGGACTGATAACCTGGGCTCGTTGTAGAATGGCATGGTGATGATGGCTGGCATTCATACAAAAAGCAATAATCAAGATGAACTGGCAGGGGTGAAAACTAACTGTCAGTTGGCACAAAACTTCAAATCTATTCAAGATTTGAAACACAGGATTTTGTTTCAGAAGTAAGTCAGCAAAAATAACAAACTGAGGAACAGAGCCAGGAGTCAGTCCTTCTTTGATAAGAATGATGTCAGAAAGGTCCTTAAACAAACAAAAATCAAAAAAAGCTCAGGTACAGACAGAATAAGTGGCTGTCTGCTTTATTACCGTACATTACTACTGGAGCTCTCTCCAATATTCCATTCCATACTTGAAATGTCCTTGGATTTACAAGTGCCCAGCCTATGGAAACAGGCAACCCTAAAACATTAAGTGACTTGTGGCATTAATTTCTAATATTAAGTTAATCAAGAAACAACTACTTAACAAAACTGAAGCTCTTCTGAATCTTTACCAGTTTATATACAGAGCAAAGAAGGGTGTAGAAGATGCCACCGCAACACTTTTGAGTTTATTGTATGAACACATGGAAGGATAAACAAACACTCAAGAATTCTGTTTATAGACATTTCGTCAGCTTTTAGCATGATCCAGCCCCACATTTTACTTGAGAAACTGATGGACCAATTCTGTTTGGACCCTAATTTGGTGGGTTGCATTCTGGACTTTTAAACAAACATAACACAAAGAGTGAGTGTCATTGCCTGTTCCTCTGATAGCCTAAGTACATCTGTGGGAACTCCACAAGGTTGCTATTTACCTCCTCTTTTGTTTATCCTGTATACAAATGACAGCAGGAGTTTACACAAGAATAGGCATGCAATTTGCAGACAACTCTGTCATTTTAAGTCTTCTACAAGATAAGGAAGACACCCATGGATCTATTGTCAATGAGTTTATACAATGGTGTGAACACTCTAACTTACGACCTAATATTTCTAAGACAAAATATACTGTTGTAGATTTCTGGTGCTCTCCACCATCCACTGTCTCAACTTTATGTAAAGGGGAGATAGTGGAGAAGGTAGAGCAATACAAATATCTGGGAACAATCCCTAATGACAAACCAAATCTGCAAATCTGTTAAAAAGTACAGCAACTTTTCTTTTTTAGGAAACTCAACTGTTTTAAAGTGAACAAAACCACAGTAACACTCTTTTATAAGTCCTTTATTGAATCCATTGTTACATTTGACTTTATATATTGGTTTAGTAACCTCAGAAATAAGAATATAAATCACCATACAACATTATAAAAATTTTGAGTAAAATTATTAGTTCACAGCAGACCTCTTATCACTAAAATATATTGCATAAAGGTTAGAAAGAACGTCAACTCCATTCTGTCAGACTGCAGCCACCCTCTTTTCTATAAATTCCAGCTTTTCTATTCATGCTGCAGATTAAAGGTAAAGAAGGTAAAGAGGTAAAGAACAACAGATTTATGAACGCTTTTATTCCTAAAGCTATACGCATTTTAAATTCTGTTACTTGTAGGGATTCTACTAAATGTTGAATTCTGCATTATTATTTTGTGAACTGTTGAAGTTAAGTAATTATTCTTCTTTGTATTGATCTTGAGTGTATGTTTATGTAATACCATTGGTTGTCTCTGTAACAATGTCTTCTGCTTTTGCACTTTCCTGCTGTAAACAAATTTTCCTGTGGGATAATAAAGTATGCCTACAGTAATAACAATCCATAAAATGAAATCAAACTTATCAACACCAAAATTCAACCCACTCCCAAAAGAAAGAAAGAGAGGAGGATCAGCCAACAAAGCAAATCCTTCAAGCATCAAAGAAGGAAGTATCTTTTCCCCAATATAGAAGATTGTTCTGAAATGTTGTTGATTAGATCCTGCCATATTTGAAAAAACTTTTGAACAGATCCTCTGAGTGAAAATATGATTTCTTTCCAATTTCAGATAGTACAGGACATCAGTTATCCTCTGACTTAAAGATGGTGGGTTGGGATTCTTCCAGTTGAGCAAGATAAGCCTACGTGCTAATAGTGAGGTAAAGGCAACTGCGATTTGTTTGTCATCTCCATTTTAAGCCCATCTGGGAGTACACCAAACACAGCTGTTAATGGGTTAGAAGTGATTGTGATGCAATGCTGTCTGATTGGCATTCAAAGATGTTAATTTGGTGCATGCCCAGAACATGTAGCCCAGTGAGGCTGGGGCTAGACTGCAATGTTTACAGGTTGAATCTTGCCCTGGAAACATTTTGCATAGTTTTAATAGAGATAGTTGTGCTTGAAAGAAAATTTTAAGTTGAATAATTGATTGCTTTATGCAAAGGAGCTAGAGTGTATTCTGTGCGTGGCTACCTTCCACTCCTTTTCAAAAATATTAAGTGAAAGATCCTTTCCCCATTGTGCCCAGGGATCTTTGAAAGGAAGTGACTTTAAAATGTGTCGTGAACACCCCTTTTAAAACTGAGAACAAACTAATGAGAAAGCCCGAACACTCCTATTATGAAGCAGTGATAAGATCAATGGGAAAACCTGCAGGACACCCCTATTAACAAAACAATGTTTAGAATAATGGAAGAATCAACAAAGTTATTGGTTACTGTGGTTGATTGGCTAAAATGATAGAATTCTGCATATTAAGATCAGGGACTTCATGTATAAACGATGCGTATGCACAAAAATGGTGCGTACTCCCGTTTCCACGCTCAGATCGTGATGTATAAAACCTAAACTTGGCATAAAGCCACACACATTTTCATGCTAGCTCATACCCTGGCATACACAAGTTCTCCGCTCAGTTTTGCAAACTGGCGGCACCCAGCATCAAAGCAGTGCTTTTGTTCAAGTGTGGTTTCCCTTTCTTTTTTAGATCCACATCCCTGATGCGGCTTTATCAAATACACTGAAATTAACCACTTATTAGTTTAAGGCATCTGATTGTAATTAACCTGTAACAAAATATGGAATGGCCAAACTATTCCAAATGTCATAGCTGCTTTAGCGTTGTTATTCTCACTGCACCTTCTTCTTCTTCTTTCAGCTGCTCCCGTTAGGGGCTGCCACAGCAGGTCATCTTTTCCCATAATACTCTCACTGCACCACTCAGAGTATTTATATCACAGTATGTGAGTGTGGAATCACAGCTTTACAGCAGCTGATCAGAAAGAGAATTATCGGTATACAGTATCAAGCACACGCTGCCCCAGCAATGCGCACTGTCTATGGAACTGCTCCCATATGGCAAACGCTTCAGAGCCATTCCTGTGCTGACCTCGCGGTTCAGAAACAGTTTCATCCCAAGAATTATAAACGCAATCAATCAGTCCATCAAGTGATCCTTGTAGAATTGTTTGTACTTATAAGTACAATTAACACACTGTAAACTTGCGATACAGTTATAATATTGCACAACCGGCGCCACTTTATAAAGTGCATATTTACATATGATGACGATATCAATGTTAAGATGAAATGCAGCAAAATATGTTTATTACATTATATTGTACAGATAAAATGTTAACATCATTTAAATAATCTATATTTTTAATAATTAAACATGTGAGGACAAGGTGTCGCAATACTAGCAAAGAGCTGGTGCCCTGTTGTTCCTGCCTTCTGATGTATTCTTGCTGGGACTGACACTGGAAGGATAGATGGATAGAATAATTAAACATATACTACAAAAATATTTCAGTGTTCCTTAAAAGTTTTGAAGAATCGGAATTCTAAGCTTACAGATGGCTTAACTCTTTTACTGTGCTGGTTGTGTGGTGATTGGGTACTTGGAGAAAGAAAAGGAAGGACAGGAATTGAGGATTAGTACGTTTGAAAGAGACAGTACTGCTGCAATAAATTATTTCATCGAAGGTCACACATGCGCAGCAACATCTTGAGTGAGGCAGGAACAATCTCTGCGCCATCGTGTTCCCACGTTTAATACATGCTTTAATTGATATGATATGAATACTGAAATGATATCAGGCATACATCTCAGTACTTAAATTATTCAGAGAACTGTAATATCATGAATGTAATGGATTCTGTGTTCTGTCAGAGGAAGATTTTCCTTTTTGCCATTTTCCTTTTCCTTTTTGTCAGAGGAAGAGAAAGCAGGTTTAAGAAGCACGTAGTGATTCACACACAGAGTACATAGAAGAACACATACAAAACAAAGCATTTAACGTGCTACTTTAGTTACGATGGTATTTGAGAAACTAGTAAATTAAACAATTTAAAGATGAAGTTTATGATGTTCTACTTTAATGAAAAAATAAACTACGTGATTAAAGTGGAAATTTCAAGATTAAAGTTGATATTTTGAGCTTTTTTTCCCACTGTGTCCGTATTTTTTTTTCTTTTCTCTGTATATTAATAAGTTTTTATATGACACTCAGACGGTGGGATACGACTCGCCTTTTGTCGCACTCTATGTCACTCAATCAACTTCTTTTTGTTGTTTATACCACTGTTTAAACCAACAAATAGTACGTTTTTCTTTGCCTCCACTTGGTATTTGCTGAAATTCTTCTATTTTCCCCAGTGCTTTTGCCATTGCCTTTTCACAGAACACTGAGCTTAAGGGGTATTTATATTGATTTACATATTCAAAGAGGCGTAATTCTGGGAGGAGTTAGGGAGTGGCAGCAGGCATGTGTACATGCATTACTTTTCACACTGACCAGGATTTATGGAGTGGAAGAACGTGGAAGTTGGCGTTTGCACAGATTTATGCATCTGGATTTTTTTGTGCGTACGAACAATTCTGTTTTAGTCCATACACCATGTTTTAATGTATGAGGCCCCTGATGACATGATGTATTAGATAAGGTAATAGTAAAAGAAAAGAATGAAAGGGAATGAATTTCATTAATGATGGCTCATTCCATGGACTGAGACTTTTGTGCATATCTTCAGTATGTACAAATAAAGAATTGTTCTGCATTTTCATCAGGTCTCTGAGAATGATTTATTTGAATAAAAAAGTTTTTTCCACAACACAATGATGAACTTGTGAGAAAAAGGAATATGCTCTAAGGTTAGGATTTAAAAACCTCCATGTGTCTTGCAAGTTGTGATCAAATTGTTTAATAATCTTTGCAGTATTAGATGTTATCATAGTTGCAGTTGAAGACCTATCCAGGTCTGGACTTAAAACACAATTAAAGTCTCTCGCCATTATAATTTTATGAGTAATCACATTAGAAATAGAGGCAGATACATTTTGAATGACATCTCTGTCATCTGCATTAGGTGCATAAATATTTATCAGAATCACTTTAGTATTAAATAAATTGCCTATGACCAGGACAATTCACCCTTCATGATCACATATTACATCTCAAGCTACAAATGGTTCCCACAATAGTTCTGTGTATTAAATTTCCACACCCCTAGTTTTCTTTGTATAATCGGAGTGAAAATTTTGGCTAATCCAATCCCTTTGCAATTGAAACTGGTCCTTACTTATTATGTGAGTCTCCTGTAAAAATACTATCGTGGCATTTTAACTTCTTAAGTGCGTAAATACTTTCTGTATAATTCATGATTAAGACCTTTGACATTCCAGCTCACAAAGTTCACTGTTTGGTTAAATAACAAAGCTTTTGAACTTTAGTTGACATTTTGTAGTCTTAAGTTATGGTGGTACATTGTAGGTTAATTTTTTTCACCGGAATAGATCCACCCAAACTATATAGAATAATCTCTGAGCTGAAACCCTCTACCAGCATCCCTGACCCAGTACCAATAGGCTTCTTCAAAGAAGTCTGCAATGTGCTAATTAATGGTGTACTTGACATAGTGAACTCATTCATAGACACGGGGCTCTTGCCTAACTGTATATTTTTAATAAGTTTCAGTCAGGTTTTAGAACAAATCATAGTACACAAACTGATCAGGTTAAAGTATTAAATGATTTGTGGGTTAATTGTTAGGCCATATATCTGCTTTTGTTCTCTCTGAGCACATTTTACCAGTTTTAGCATTGTTACATTGGTTACCTGTGTCATATAGGATTGGCATTAAAATACTACTAATGGTTTACAAAGCCTTAAATTATCTTGCCCCGTCCTGTATTTTGGAATATTTGTCACCTTACACTCCAAGTTGTCAAAATGTTCAAATGAAGGTTTGTTTATAATTCCAAGAGCCAACCTGAATAGAAGTGGTGAAGTGGCTTTTTGCTGTTATGCACCTAAAATTTGGAATACATAACCAACAGAAATTCGCTAAGCTAATACTGTAGCACAATTTTAAAAACTGCTGAAAGCCCATTATTATGAAATGCCTTTTTCGTAGCTGCATTTTAGTTGTATCCCTATTACACTTAATGAACAAAGAATTATCATTTTTCTCTGGTTTTTGCAATTCCCTACTAATCTGTACTATTCTCTGCTGTCTTTTCTGGTTCTTCTGTGGTGCCAACCTACTCCACTACCACCTGATCAAGGCACCATGCTGCCCCTTGTGTTTATGGATTGAATGGCAGATATCACAGATGTCCACATTACCATCATCATCAATTTCTTCCACGTGAAGCCTGAAAACCATAAGGATTGATTTAGAATATCTATGTTGGGTAGAATGTCCAGTGGGGGCTGGGTGGTCTTTTGGACTTGGAACCACAGAGGATTTTGTTTGTTTTTGTTTTTTCTCCAACCTAACTGAAGTTTTTTTTTTTCTGTCCTCTTGGCCATCTGACTTTATCTTTTTCTTTGTTACACCTGTGCAATGTTATTGCCTAATCTTGTTTGTTTATCTTTTATATTATCTTCCTTTTATTTTGTAAAGCAGTTTGACCTATATTGTTTGTATGAAAACATGCTATATAAATATAGCATTTGACACCATAGTATTATATTATTAAGAATACCATAGTATTCTTATAAATCAACTTAAACAATGGATGAACCTCTTGGGCAGCATGCTTCCATTAGGTTAGATTATCTCAAAGCACAGGGAGAGTTATCACAACTATGCAAATGACACACAGCTTTATTTATTAATAGCACCTGATGACCCTGACACTCTTGGCTGTCTGATATAATGTCTTAGCAGTATTTCCGATTGAATGAGTATAAACTTTCTCAAACTAAATAAGGAAAAAACAGAAGTCTTAGAGAGTGGTAAATGTGGAAATAGCGAGAGTATTAGAAATAAACTTAATTCCTGAGATTTAAAAATCAAGGAGAAGGTAAAGAATTTAAGGGTGATCATCGACTCTGACATAAACTTTAAATTACATATTAACCAGTTTACCATGACTGCATTTTTTCACTTAAGGAATATAGCAAAAGTAAAACAAAGTCCTTTCAATCAATAAATCACAAAAATAATTACAAAGAGAAAAAAACATTGTACATACAAATAGACAAAAACTATAATAAATAATAATACATTTTATTTATATAGCGCCTTTCCCATGCTCAAGGCACTTACAGAATATAAGAAAGAACAGCCGGATATGCAGTATATAGCATAGTACAAACCAAATAAATAAATAAGGAAGATTAAGACAGTAAATTCAGAGAAAGCCTAACAGACAACATAATTGATGGTCTAGCACACATATACAGGTTACATGAGCATCTTGACATAGAGGTAAACTGAGAGAAGGGGAATGAAGTCAAGTAGAGCTAAAAGCCTTCCTGAACAGATGAGTTTTGAGTTGTTTTTTAAAAGAATTCATCAAGTCAGCTGACCTGATTAATTTCGGTAGGTCATTCCAGAGTCTGGGCACTATACAGTTGAAGGGCCTGTCACCCATGGAGTGTAGATTAGTGTGGGGTACAACAAGATTGCCAGAATCAGAGGACCTTAGTGGGCGGCAGACACATAGTGATGCAGAAGGTCACTGATGTAGTTTGGCTATTTAAGGTTATTTAAGGCTTTGTAGGTTATTAGTAGGATTTTATATTTGATTCTGTAAGACACAGGGAGCCAGTGAAGAGGAGCAGGATGGGTGTGATGTGCTCGCTGCTGCTGGTTCAGTAAGGACTCTTGAGGCCGAGTTTTGAATAAGCTGGAGCTGTGATATAAGATTAGAAGGGGCACCTGCCAGCAGCAAGTTACAATAATCTATGCGGGATGTGATAAAAGCATGAACAAGTTTCTCAGCATTAGAAAAGGAAAGGAAGAAGCGAACACAGGATATGTTATGGAGGTGGAAGTAAGAAAGTTTCTTAATGTGATTTATGTTGGCGGAGTAAGAAAGGGAGGAATCAAAAATGACACCAAGATTCTTTGCAGTAGAGGCAGGTCTGATGAGATCACCACCAAGATGGACTGGGAAGGAGCTCATTTTATTAAGTTGCATTTTAGTCCCAATTTGCAGGAGTTCAGTTTTGTTGCAATTTAATTTTAAAGAGTTCTGCTCCATCCAGGTTTTAATTTCACTAAGGCAGGTTGTGAGCTGAGAAAGCTCTGATGAAGTTCCACTTTTAACATTGAAGTAGAGTTGAGTATCATCTGCATAAAAATGATAGCCCAGTCCATAGCTACGAATAATATGACCAAGGGGAAGCATATAAATACAAAAGAGAAGAGGGCTTGGGACAGAGCCCTGAGGAACTCCTTGAGTGACTGGCTGAGCTGGATCTGCTGTTGCCAAGACTAACAAACTCTTGCCTATCAGTCAGATAGGACTTGAACCACTGGAGGGCAGTGCCAGAGATACCCAGCATGTTCTCCATTCTGGACAGTAGAATGTCATGTCTGACAGTGTCAAATGCTGCACTGAGGTCTAACAGAATTAATATGCTGGTTTGTCCAGAGTCTGCTGCCATAAGCAAATCATTGGTTACCCGTAGCAGAGCAGTTTCACAGCTGTGCTGCACCCTGAAACCAGACTGAAAGGGTTCCATCAAGTTATTAGTGGTTAAGTAATTGGTGAGCTGGGAGGCTACAATACACTCATTTGCTTTTGACAGGAAAGGTAAGTGGGAAATAGGCGGAAATTGTTAAGATTGTCAGCATCAAGACCAGACTTTTTAACATTGGGGTTACAGAAGCGATTTTAAAAGTGAGCGCACAGAGCCAGTGTCAAGGGATGAGTTTATTATTGTTGTAACAGTTGAGATTATGGCATGAAGGCAGGATTTAAGTAGTGTGCTGGGGATGGGGTCCAGTACACAAGTAGTCAGTCTCATCTTACAAAGCAGGTCATTAACAAAAGCAGATGTGACTGGTGAGAACTTAGAGAAGGAGCTGGAAGGAGGGGGAAAACAGGGAGAGATATAAACAGATGATGTATTTATGTTAGTTGAATTATTTAGATCTTTAATTTTGTTAGAAAAGTGGAGGAAATCCTCACAGACTTCAGTAGAAGAGGTAGTTGGGCCAGATGCAGGTTCGAGTAGTTTATTAACTACAGAAAACAAAACCCTTGGGTTATCGTGGCCACTTTCTATTATTCTGCCATAGTGGGTGTTCTTAGCAGCAGTTAGTGCTTCTCTGTAAGCTCTTTGGTGGTCAGAGAAAGCCTGGATGTGCACAGTGAGGCCAGTCTTACGTGACATTCTCTCAAGGCGTCGGCCAGCTGCTTTCATAGATCGCAATTCTGAATTATACCAAGGAGCTGAACGTTTAAAGGAAACCTCCTTATGTTTTAAAGGAGCTGTTTTATCTAATGCTGAATGAAGGGCTGAGTTATAGTGGTCAACAAGACTATCTAGTGTTGACGGAATAGGTGCAGACAGTAAAAGATCAGAAATGGATCCAGAAAGGATAGAGGGACAGATATTTTAAGGTTTCTGTAAGACATTTGTCATTTACAGGTAAGAGGAGGAAAGGCAGTGAGACAGTGAAAATACTGCTTTATGGTCAGAGAGTCCCAAATCAGTGCTGTAAATGTTGGCAACAGATAGTCCAGAAGTGCAGATCAGATCCAATATATGACCACCAGAGTGGGTGGGAAAATCAACATGTTGTGTCAAGTCAAAACAGTCCAGTAAGGATAGGAATTCATTTCTCAGTTTAGATGTAGTAGTGTCAATATGGATGTTGAAATCACCAAGAAGGATAATTCTCTGAGAGTAAGAGCTTAGGTGGGTTAAAAGTTCAATCAGATCAGATAAGAAGGATGCATTGTATTTTGGGGGACGATAAAGAACAATGAGTGAGACAGGACCTGTTTCCGTTATTAGTTTAAGAGCCAGGCACTCAAAAGACAGTGGACAGTCAATTGGGATTCGTTTGATATTTAAGTCTGCTCTGATAATTACGCTAGCCCACCTCCTTGTCTAGAGCTGCGAGGTTCTGTATGGAAAGTGAAACCAGGTGGAGTCGCCTCCGTGAGAGACGTCAATTCGTTTGTTTTTGCCAAGTCTCCGTTAAACACAGTATATCAAGTTTGGTGTCAGTGATGAGTTCTGACAGCACCAATGCTTTGCCATTAAGAGATCTTGAGTTAAACAGTGCAATATTAGTTAATGAGGATTCTTTTTGCACAGAGCCGTGAGCAGGGTTTATTTCCACACAATGTAAATTTGGCACACTGACACTTCTATTTCCAGGGCCATGAGAAGGAAGGCTTATTCCTGTCTAAATACTGCCGGTTGTCTTTTCATTCGCAGACCAGGGGTGGCGGCGACCTGACCCGCGGTGAATATATTTCAGGCGCTGCAAAATACCGGCATCTTTAAGGATGTTCCAGTCAGACCGTTTGCTCTGGACAAACTGTTTAATAAGAAGGAGTTTGTCATGTGAGTATTTTAGCATGATACTGGGAAATACTTATCTGAAAAGCAGTGGAGATGCAGCACAGCACAAAGGAACCGGTAGGGCAGGTGGGTGTGGTAGCGTAGATGAGATGAGCGGCGATAGCAAAGCAGCAGAAAGCATAGCAGGAGGAGGTAGCAGGATTTGGAGGTTCCAATACACAGCCACAAACAGTAACGCTTGGTAATTTCAGACGTGATCGTCCTGGAGCCGTAAGCCAGGTTAGTATGAACGTCAGACCAGTTCCCAGTTGTAGAGTACTGTAAAATTAATCGGGAGCAGATCAGCATAGCGAATATAATCACGGAGACAGATCATCCCAAGTTCATCGATCGCCAGGTACAAAGAAATGTTCGTAGGTCTTGTCCCGCGATCCACAGACTCAGCTGTTCCCAGTCAAAGTAGAGTCCATAATATCTGTAAATATTAAGCCAAATCCATGCAATTCAAGTTGGCTATATCCACAAACTATACGTACAATAAAAGAAATAAAGCAAGTGTGAGAAATGTAGAATTAAGGCGATTTTGCAAAACTATAAACATATCTCCACCAAAACAATACTATAACTAGGAGATATCTATATCTATCTATATACAAAAAGAAAATATATACTAAAAAAGGTACAAGCCTCCATCTTGATGTACTATAAGAATCAGGTACACCAAACACACTCACTCCATGAATGAGTTAAAAGACAAGGCAGGAAGTGTCTTTTATACTAGAGTATACATGGCGGCCTTGCGTGCATGTGCAATCATGAGCACACCCACGACAGGCTTCTGTCAGACAAGCTGATTCCTTCTCCAGATCGTAAGTTGATTTCTTGTAATTTTAGCTTGGGATCCACTTCTTGGAACTAAGGCATGCATGCAAGTTAAGAGTCCATTCTTCTTCCTTTGCAGCAGCAGGTGCCTATGGAGATGCTTTCATTTTGACTGGTCATATATGAAGTCCAGTAGTCCTTTCCTGAATACGCCTCTACCCCATCATCGGTGTTACCCAGTGAGGTTCTGCCAGCACCAAAGTTAAAATATTCATAGAAGTGCATGCCCGCACTTGTCTATTTAGAAAGGTAAGTGCCTTTATCTTACTAAGTGTAATTAATTTTTTACACTAGTCCTTAAACCTTCCTATAATTTGGTAGTGCCTGACAGACACATTACCACAGGGCCTTACTTCAATTGGTGGCACAAGTATTTCCTATTTTCTGCTTCGTCTATTAATTTTCTCCAGGTACTCTGTTTCCCTCTTACATCTCTAAGTTATGCATGGTAGGTTAATTGACAACTTGAAACTGGCTTGTTCTATGCATGAACATGCTCTGTTATGGACTGGTGTCATGTCCAGAGTTAAATTTCTTCTTGACCTTTAGATTTCCCCAACCCTGTAACTTAAAAAATCAGATCAGAAAATGGAGGGATAAATGAAGAGTTTACTGTAGGAGCCACCAATGAAAAAGATATAAGTGTATTAGTTAAATGTGGCAGATAACACTTAGGGTGACTTAAACTAGATTAGAAATATTATCATCTCTAGTTACAGTGCTGCTGCTTTGAATGCCTATTATTTCCCTTAATGATATTGTGTCAGATATTATATTATGGTGATATATATATTTATATATATATGAAGAATTCAAATAAAATTGAGTACTCATTTCTATAATGAAAAGAATGCAATCATCGATTTTTTTTCATTTTATTGATGGCATTTTCAGTATGCCTTAAGCAGGCAGCATTACAGTTAAAACAGTTTTGTCTCCACCAACTTTAGTCATGCATATAATGAGTCTCCTAATAAATACAATTTAGTATTGTGTGTATGTATTCTACTACAAGGGACAAGCATACTCAACTTGAATTAACAGCAGGTGGCAGAAAATACAAAATACTTCCATCCAACAAGGAAAATGTATAATGCTAGACTGTGCATTTTGGGATTTATATTAACCTAAATGGAGGCTTCTTAAGCTTTCCAAGTGATCAATTTAACAAATGCAAATAAATAAATAATGTTTATGAGATAATGGTTACAGGTTCTATTGTATAGCTATGGCCAGCGTAAACTGAAGAAAGGGGACAAAATTCATACTTCATTGCTTCACCACAGTGTTATGGTCTTCCTGCTGTGAGAGCTTGGTAATTGGCTGCAGTATGAGTGTCTACACTGGTACAGGTTAAAGGCATCTATAAGATCCCCCCCCCCCAAATTTACCACCTTTTATTCTCATTATGAGCCTTACCAGCTGAGTTTGCACAAGGAACGTTCGTGCAGAGCATGCAAAAATCAAAACAGCAGTTCAGTAGTAAATACAATGGTGAACACTGCATTTTGTCTGGCAGAGGAAATTGTACTAGTTGTATTCAATAATAAAACTGCATTTAAAGCTTAGTTAATGTGCCTTCAAAATGTGTTTGTAAATTGCATTGCAGATACCTGTGCATTTTGTTTTAGTGGAACAAATGGTTAAATAGTTGATTGAAATGAGCACTATGAAGTGAAGAGATGCTAGAGTTTTGTGTTTGACATTTTAAACACATATAATTCAATTAAGGGGCTTATGCCTATGTAAAACTGTAGCTGAACTGCAGTCAACAAATCTCTGAAAAGACTATTTTAAAATTCAGCAACTGCAGAAACCATGACAATCAATAAAGGACTGTTCCCTTACAAAATACAAAGTGGCATTGGTAAAATGTATTCAACTTTTCTTTTTCAAATTTGATTATCAGATAAATTTAAAGTGTGGAAGAGTTAGCATTGCTGCCTCACAGCTCCTCAGTCCACAGAGTGAATACTAGTCTGATCAATGTATGTGTGGAGTTTTCCTTCTCTTGTGTATCTGAGATTGTTTTTCCTTAGGTTGGCTGGTGCCACCTCACAGGTGGCACAGTGTTAGTGCTGCTACTTTGCAGTAAGGAGACTGTGGAAGATTGTGGGTTCGCTTCCCAGTTCCTCCCTGTGTGGATAGCGCTTTGAGTACTAAGAAAAGCGCTATATAAATGTAATGAATTATTATTATTATTACTTTTAATTTTCTCCTAGTGACTGAATGTTGGTGTGGCAATGAATGTGTATGGCTTCCTCTCTCAATCTGGTTGGAGTCCTGCGCCCAATGCTGATACAAAAGATTTCAGCTTTCGAACTAGAAAAAGAGGGCTCAGAGGAAGTATTGTGAATTCATTACTAGACATTAAAATGAAAGTGGTTTACTTTGAGAAGCTTCACAGTATTCCAAATGCTGAAGTCCCAAGTTATTCTCTGTAAGGTGAAATAGAGCCAACTGTCAGGTAAATCAAAAATACATAACTTTTTATTCAGTCAACAATGTAAATATTATAAATAAAAGCTATACATTATATATATATATTAAATATTAACATATTTCTATGTTAATTAATGTTGACTTTTTCTATGTTAATTAATGTTGACTTATTTTTTACTGTGTCTTTTATTTTTCAATTGTTCATTATGTAAAGCACTTTGAGCTACTTTTTGTATGAAAATGTACTATATAAATAAATGTTGTTGTTGTTATTGTATTGAATGAAAAACACTTCCACAAAGGAAAAAAAGAGTAGGGGATCATCCCAATATAATGTCCACAGTACAAAAGAAAAGCAAGCAGTCAAAATGATGATCAAAAACTTATTACAGCAGATGACGATGTGTATTACAAAATATGGCTTTTTATACAATGAAAAAATGGTGGATGGAAATGAGTTGGCTGTGAATTACATTGAAACATCCAGACAGATACAATGTCATCAAATGTAACCAGAAGCAGGCACGTTCTTAGGCATATGCGAACTACGCATTCGCGTTGGGCCCCGACCCAGCCCCAACTTACAATTTTTTTTTTTTGGTTGTCGGGCTGTGGGCCTGGGGCCCCTGTCATGCCCCTGGCACTGAAGCCATCTGTGCCAGTCCCTCATGTCCTGTGTCACAATACCCTCCTCATCCTAAATTTTATCGTTCTTTTCCGAACATATTAGTGGAACACCTTCCTGAGCTCAAGTTGGGCTCCGCCGCCCTAGACCCCCATCCCCCCCATCCGGGGCCTACACATTTCTGAACCGCGTAGGCCCCCAAACTGCTAAGAACGGCCCTGCCGGAAGTGATGTAATGGTAGAAGTGACGCCATCTTCTGGAGACCGGAAGTATCGTCATTGGTCTGCAACATCATCAGAGGATGCTGAAAGTGACATTTTGGTGGCCATCTTGGAACCCGTAATTAAAGTAAGGGCATTCTCTTTCATCGGAGCAAAAGAAGAAAAATAGAGAGAGGTGTTAGTACCGCAAATTAACCCTTTGTCTTGCAATATTTCACTCACATCCAGGCTTGTTGACTGCCTCCTAAGCACACGTGTGTGACTCTATATATATATATATACTGTATATATATATATATATATATATATATATATATAAACTGCTCAAAAAATTAAAGGAACACTTTGAAAACACATCAGATCTCAATGGGAAAAAGAAATCTTCCTGGATATCTATACTGATATAGACTGGGTAATGTGTTAGGAACGAAAGGATGCCACATCGTTTGATGGAAATGAAAATGATCAACCTACAGAGCCCTGAATTCAAAGATGCCCCAAAAATCTGAATGAAAAAATTATGTGGCAGGCTAGTCCATTTTGCCAAAATTTAATGGCAGCAACTCAAAATTGTACGCAGCACTTTGTATGGCCCCTGTGTTCTTGTATACATGCCTGAAAACATCGGTGCATGCTTCTAATGAGATGACAGATGGTGCTGTGGGGGATCTCCTCCCAGATCTGGACCAGGGCATCACTGAGCTCCTGGACAGTCTGAGGTGCAATCTGGTGGCATTGGATGGACCAAAACATAATGTCCCAGAGGTGTTCTATTGATTTAGGTCAGGAAAGTGTGGTGGCCAGTCAATGGTATCAATTCCTTCATCCTCCAGGAACTGCCTGCATACTCTCACCACATGAGGCCAGGAATTGTTGTGCACCAGGAGCCACTGTACCAGCATAGGGTCTGACAATGGGTCCAAGGATTTCAGCCTGATACCTAATGGCAGCCAAGGTGCCTTTGTCAAGCCTGTTGCGGTCTGTGTGACCCTCCATGGATATGCCTCCCCAGACAATCATTAACCCACCACCAAACTGCTCATGCTGAATAATGTTACAGGCAGCATAATGTTCTCCATGGCTTCTCTAGACCCTTTCACTTCTGTCACATGCTCAGGGTGAACCTGCTCTCATCTGTAAAAAGCACAGGGCACCAGTGGTGCATCTGCCAATTCTGGTATTCTATGGCGAATGCCAATCGAGCTGCATGCTGCTGGGCAGTGAGCTCAGGGCCCATTAGAGGACATGGGGCCCTTGGGTCACCCTCATGAAGTCTTTCTGGTTGTTTGGTCAGAGACATTCACACCAGTGGCCTGCTGGAGGTCATTTTGTAGGGCTCTGGCAGTGCTCATCCTGTTCCTCCTTGCCCAAAGGAGCAGATACTGGTCCTGCTGATGGGTTATGGACCTTCTATGGCCCTCTCCAGCTCTCCTAGAGTAACTGCTTGTCTCCTAGAATCTCCTCCTTGCCCTTGAGACTGTGCAGGGAGACACAGCAAACCTTCTGGCAATGACAAGTATTGATGTGCCATCCTGGAGAAGTTGGACTACCTGTGCAACCTCTGTAGGGTCCAGGTATCGCCTCATGCTACCAGTAGTGACACTGACTGTAGCCAAATGCAAAACTAGTGAAGAAACAGTCAGAAAAGATGAGGAGGGAAAAATGTCAGTGGCCTCCACCTGTTAAACCATTCCTGTTTTGGGAGTCATCTCATTGTTGCCCCTCTAGTGCATCTGTTGTTAATTTCATTAACACCACAGCAGCTGAAACTGATTAACAACCCCCTCTGCTACTTAACTGACCAGATTAATATCCCATAAGTTTCATTGACTTTATACTATACTCTGATTAAAAAGTTATATATATATATATATATATATTGTGGAAGACTGCCGGCTTCCCAGGCCGGTCCGCACCCCCAGGCCGACAGGAGGAGCTCTCCCGACAGCGGGATCGTGCCCGAGGTCCAGCAGGGCCTTATGGACTCTGTGGTGTTTATACACAGCCCTGCTGGATACCTTGGGGGCCACCAGGAGTCGCTGTGGGGGGACTTATGGGCTCTGTTGTGCCTTATGACCGGGAGTACGCCACGGTCGCGTGACAGGAAGGTATGGCGTGCTCCCGGGTTGAAGTAATAGACTGATTGCCCTGACCCGGAAGGAATATGGGACTGTGGACTGCTGGGACAGGAACACCTCCGGGTCAGGGCCTATAAAAGGACGGTGCCTCAGTCCAGACACTGAGCTGTGCTGGGTGGGAGAGGAGCAAAGTGTCTGGGCGAGGAGGAGAGGTTATTGTGTGTATTTGAAGAGATTTGTGAGGAGTGTGGAAGGTGCTTGGTGCACTGAAAGAAAATAAAAAGAGTCTTGGACTGTTACCTGGTCTCCGGAGTTGTACCTGAGGGTTCAAGGGTGCACTACTGCCCCCTACTGCCACACTGGCGTAGTCGGCAGGATTCTCTGGCCGTCTGTTGGCAGAGGACCTGCATAAAAAACACATTTTTTGTGGGCAGACAACCCTCGGTCGATTCCCCATTTTTTCACGGAGGTGCACAACACCACCCGCTACCAACAAAGCGGCAACAGTGCGTGCTATCCCGCTCTATAGGGCCATGGGAAAGAAAACGGGAAAAAAGAAGGTCAGTCCCAGCCGCCTGCAGGGCATGACGGACGCCGCGATGTCCTGGACCCTCCTGACCGGGAGCGAGGAAGACAAAGCGCTGATACGGGCCAAACAAGCCCGGCCGCTGGCGACCGGGACACGGACAAATGCCGGCGATCGTACTCTTAGACGGTCCGGGGTGCCGCATTCCGCTACGGAGGCGGCTGCAGGTAAACCGCCCGACGCCCCGCCTTTGTTTTATCCTGTTTTGCAGACGCCCGCCGGGAGGATTGCAGCGGCGCCTTGGATGACGGCCTCATGCCTTGGCAAAATGGCGCGCTCCCAGAAGGCAAGTCGCGTGAAAGACGGCTAGAGACAGCCGCGGTCGGCGACAACAGACTGGTCACCCGCGGGGGATGTCGGGACGGTGGAGGAAACCCGGAGTCCGCCGACGAGGCCGGTCGCCCCTAACGGGTCCGAGCCTCCTGGAAGGGGAGGGGAAGGCGGGCGAAGCGCCGCCGAAACAAAAAGCCACCGACAAAGAGGGACGGGTTGTGGCTGACGAGTCTGCCGCGGTAAAGGAGAAGGCAGATCGCAGCCGGCTTGTAGTAGCCAGCCGTCCCTCTGAGGACTCCAACTCCCAGGAGCCTTTGCGCGACCCAGCGGAACACGTGCCTGGAGGCGACGTGCTCATTGGTTCCCGGCCGGAAGGTAAGCACAACGCGGAAGCGAAAATGCAGCCGGCCGTAGTAACTAACTGTTTGGACTTACGGGTCTCGAGAAATACCGAGCCCCTGCACCGTTCTTGCAGGGTGTCGAAGACCTAAAGGAACGAGTGGAGGAACTAGGAGCGACGGCAGCAGCACCTGTAAAGGCACTGAAGGATTTCGTGCAGCGGCTGCGCCGGGAAGCTCCGGAGATGATCGATGCGGGAGTACAGGTGAGTCCCTCCCGTGTCGTAGAGAGTAAGGGGACACAGTGCGATCGGGCACCGCTGAGAATGAGTAGCGCGTGCCAAAGCACTGTGTGCCCGACAAGAGACTGGGGCACGATGACCGAATGGTCGGGGACTGGAGCAAACAGCCCGGGGCATGCGCATGGCGTGGCTTTCCGGGGCAGTACGGCTCACCAGGACCCGACCGGTCTTAAGTGCGGGGTAGCGCCGGTGGTAGGAGTGCCGGGGGATGCGCCGCTCGTGCCGGTGCAGCTGAATAGTGCTGTTCATCGGTGCGGGACGGTGCAAATGACGCCGACTCCCAGTAAGCGGAAGGTAACGGGTGTGCAGACAGCACAGAGGCTCTCCTCTTCCCATGGAGGGCCTCAGGCTGAGCGCAAGCCCACATTGCGGGAGATCCCCAAAAGGAATGGTGGGTCTCCCAACAGGATGGAAAGAAGGCTTGAGGTCGCCAGGCGCCATGATTACTTCCCTGGCAGGTTAAGGGGCGGAGACGACGCTGACGGAGTTCCCGAGATGTTTTTGGTCCCGCAGAGGGGAACAACCAGGAGGACTCCGTCGGTGCTATAATTGCCGGCGACCGGGCCACGAGAGGCGCTATTGTCCCCGGGGAGACAGGAAGTACACCGTCCCTCCAAGGTTCGCCGAGGACAGGGACAACGCATTCAAGGCCGGATGACGCGCCCTCCTGGAGGAGGACGCCCCTCGGGCCGGACGCTCCGCCCAGAAGTCGCCACTAAGGGGAAGTGTGGAAGACTGCCGGCTTCCCAGGCCGGTCCGCACCCCAGGCCGACAGGAGGAGCTCTCCGACAGCGGATCGTGCCCGAGGTCCAGCAGGGCCTTATGGACTCTGTGGTGTTTATACACAGCCCTGCTGGATACCTTGGGGCCACCAGGAGTCGCTGTGGGGGGACTTATGGGCTCTGTTGTGCCTTATGACCCGGGAGTACGTCACGGTCACGTGACAGGAAGGTATGGCGTGCTCCCGGGTTGAAGTAATAGACTGATTGCCCTGACCCGAAGGAATATGGGACTGTGGACTGCTGGGACAGGAACACCTCCGGGTCAGGGCCTATAAAAGGACGGTGCCTCAGTCCAGACACTGAGCTGTGCTGGGTGGGAGAGGAGCAAAGTGTCTGGGCGAGGAGGAGAGGTTATTGTGTGTATTTGAAGAGATTTGTGAGGAGTGTGGAAGGTGCTTGGTGCACTGAAAGAAAATAAAAGAGTCTTGGACTGTTACCTGGTCTCCGAGTTGTACCTGAGGGATCAAGGGTGCACTACTGCCCCTACTGCCACAATATATATATATATATATATATATATATATATATATATATATATATATATATATATACTGCTCAAAAGAATTGAAGGAACACTTTTTAATCAGAGTATTGCATAAAGTCAATGAAAGTGCTGGGGGGAAAATTTAGGACGGCACCCGGAGAGCTGCCAGGAGGACAGCCGGCACTTCCACCATGCTGGGGCGTGGCCAGAGGAGGAATGCCGGGAACACCTGGGGCTCATCCGGGGACTGTTTAAAAGGAGCCGTCTCCATTCATTCAGCGCTAGAGTCGGGTGGAAGGAGGACAAGGCAGAAGAGAGTGGAGGCAGCCTGAAGAAAGTCATATTGTGGCCAGGACAGTGGCGTAGCGTGGGCTTTCGTCGCCTGGGGCCGACCGAAATTTGCCGCCTCTATTTAGTTATTCTTAAAAAATAGACAAAATAAAAAAGCTGCATTAAATTTTTTATTGATTAAAAATTTACTTTTCAGATTTTTTAATAGCAAAATCTTTTATACAATTGTCAATATCAATATGTATGTCATGTTCAATTGCCAGAATAGCTAAATTTGTTAGCCTTAACGTGGACATAGTTGATCTGAGATAATTTTTGATTAATTTGAGCTTAGAGAAGCTTCTCTCGCAACTAGCATTACTGATGGCAGATGTTAAAAAAATTCTCAACATTATGACAATGTTTGGTAAACCATCTTCAAGTTTGGACTCAATAATATATTTTAATAAACTCAGAGAGCCGGACCTAATGAGTTCTTTTTTACAGTCTGGGTCTGTTGCAGCTACAAAAGCTTGTAGACGTACGCTCAAGTAGAAATTCTTCTTTATTAATGTCTTGAGGAGCTTGGTCTAAGTTAAGCTCGTCCCTGCTCAATATCAGTTCAGGTCTTAAAAAATCATATTTTTGCGCTAGATTTTGCAACTGTTGGAATCTTTCTCGAATTTCAGCAGATAATCTGTCTATTGAAAATTCACTTAGGCAGGTTTTATCGTCACTAGATACTGTCATAGATTGACTCTACAATGCGCTGTAAAAATGTCTGAGAAAATTTCTATTGCACCACCTGCTTCACCTGCCACCCTTTCCGCACCCGCGCTGTCTGCTTGGCTTGAATCAGCGCGGCGCGATTTGCAGTTTCAAATATACCTATATTTTTTTAAATTTAAATATCATGGTGATTGCCGCCACCCCTTTTGATACGCCGCCCGGGGCCATGGCCCCCTCGGCACCCCCCTCGCTACGCCACTGGGCCAGGACTGTGTGAATATTGGGGTTTGTGCACTTTAGACTGGGTCTGTGTGGCCATAAGTATTGTAAATAATTGTGTAAATAAACGTGTGGTGGTATTTAACAACATGTCCGCCTGTCTGTGTCTGGGCCGTGTCCACAAGGTATAAACCACAACTTTAATCTCATTTCTATACATAGTGCAGCATCTTTGTGAATTTGCCCTCCTGACATTTGGCCATTTAAAATTTAGACTACTACTTTCACTACTACTGTCATGTAAAGAATGATAAGGAGTGGTATGGTGGTTCAGTGTTTAGTGATGCTGCTCCAACATTCTAACTTGGAGTCCAGCACTTAGATATTGTCTGTGTGCATTTTCTCCAGGTATTTAGCTTTCCTTTCATGTCAGTACAAATGTGTTCTTTATGTTAATTTGTCACTCTATATCAGCCCTCTGTGAGTGTCTATGTAAGTCGGACCTACAATAATAATAATAATACATTTTATTTATATAGCGCCTACAATGGACTGGTTCCTTTTCCAGGGATGATTCTTGTCTTGCACCAGATACTGATAATGATAAAGTACATTAAAACATGTTTGTTGTATTATACTGAATGTATAAGGATATTCTAATTTATTTTGTATTACCACAGTGGGGAATCTTTGCGAAACTCCATTCACGGATTTTTGCATTTTTTGTTTAAAGGTATGGTAGGCACATTAAACCCCTACTGCATCACAAGGATTACTGGATTGGATTTTGGCCAAGTCAATGCTTATATGGAATTTGCACCTTTTACAGTGTCTTTTTGTTCCTCCAGGTACTCTAGTTTTATAAATGCATTTAAAAAATGTCTTGTTTAATTAGGTGTTATTGATTATAATGGGCTGCTTCTTTCTAGCCTTAAACCAAATATTGTTGGTTATTTAATTAATTTAGAATATTAATGGATGAATAGATTTTTATATGGTCATAAATAAGAAATGCAGGCTTAGTGTCACCATTTCTTAAATGAAGACACATACGTTCTTACGTCACTTTTTCATTGCAAACAGACTTTTACATGCAGTAGTAACAGAAGTAGAACTGCTGACTCACTACTTCAGAGTCCAAGAGAGCATTTAAATATTCTCTGTGCGTCTTCTGAGTTTTCCTACTGGTAATCTGCTTTTCCTCCCACATCCTAAAGATGTGCTTGTTAATTTGATTGACAAGTCTGAAAAAGTCTTATTAGTGTATGTGTTTAAGTGGCTATAGCACCTCTTCCATGGTTCTTATTATTATATCATGACCACAGGCACTTAGCTGTCACATTATAAAGACCTTTTAGAGTCTGGTCCTGGACTATATGACTCTTCTTGTAGTAGAGCATTTTATGATGTCATCAGTTTTCACTTGTTTAATTATCAAACATCAGTATTACACCATATTATCTATTACTTGTAGGACAAAGTGGGCACTGCCCATTCCACTAGGTTTTATTGGCACACCAGGCCTGTTATGACAATACATACAACAAGGAGACATCCAACTGTACCTTCCACCACTTACATTCCAAAGTAAGGGACTGAATTCATCATTCCAGGACCAGCCTGTACTTCATCTGATAACAAAGGTGTAGATCAGTGTTGAACTGATATTTTTCCAGAGGTCCTTTTGCAGACTCTTTCAGGGCAGAAGGATTAAAATTGACTCAAGCAAGAAAGAAGACCTAGAACTCAAGCAATGACAACTGGAGTGGACAAAGTAACTCATCTATAACAAGATACTGATTTTGTGACGGGAAGTGACTTTAATCCAATCACCTTCCTTTATACACCAGTTGTATTCATTCTTTCTGAAGATTCTCAGGAACATTCTGAGGGAACTCTGGGGATTTCCTGAGGCACTCTGTCCCAAGGTCACTCCTGAGCATGCTCACTGATGTCTCAAGCGAAATCTGAGGAAAATCTCAGGGGAGCACTCTGCTTTCATATTCTCCACAGTGACCCCTCTCTGAAATTAAAAAGCTGATGAGGACCTCTAACTTTTCTCTTTTTGAATCGGAAAGCTGAGATCCAGTCTGCCAAGCCAAAGCTATGTGCCAGTAGTCTGAGTAGGCTGAGAAACAAAAAAGGAACTTCAACATCTAAGCTCTCGTGCAACAAAGAGTAATGCTTAAACCCTTTAAAGTTCCAGACATCATAGCAAAGAGCCAAACTGAGAAAAACAGAGCACCATAGACAAAGGACCATACAGCAAAGAAAATGAGTGCATTTCAACGCAAAAGAATCCTCCACTTGAACCTGGAGTAGGAGAAAAAACAACTTCACCCAACATTAGACATCACCTTTAAAGACTTGGTAAACTATTAATCTGTTCCAAGATAAATTAGATCTCTAAATAGCCAGTAAAAGACCAGCCTATTCAATATTACATGTTTGTCTGTCTAGTTTGTCTGTCTGATATGTACAGCATATATGCAGTACATACATATATTTGCACCAGAAACAGAAATGTAAGTCAGCTTCCTGCTTTATTTATTTTTGCATAACTTAGGCACAATAATGCCAAAAACCCCGTAGGGTGTAAAGGAATAAGGGATTAAAAACGCTGTTGATAAGTTGTACCCAATAAGAAGACAACTACAGGGTGAGGCAGAAAGGACGGACGTCTTTGAAATAGCTAGAACTCACCACTAGGTGGAGTGACAGATGTGCAGTAGATGGCGTTAGGTTCGCAAAGTCTTACCATTTTTTTATTTTATTTTTAGTTGAAGCCATGGAGCCGTGGACGATAGAACACCCCGTTTTTGCGTACGACTGTTTTGTCAAGAACAACCAATCTATTACCGCAGTTCAGCGTGAGTTTCGTTGCCATTTCAATATCCACAGAAATAAAGCTGTTCCCACTCGTAACACTATCCTACGTTGGGTTAAAGCACTTCGTACACGAGGTACACTAATGAACAAAAGACCGCTGGAGGCTAAACGAACGGCACGTACCCCCGAAAATGTGGAAAGCGTACGACAGAGCATTGTTGAAAATAGTGGAGGTCAACTTCCATGAACGCCTTCAGAAATGCATCAGTGATAATGAACACCGCATGGGAGATGTTGTTTCCCACACTTGATTTTGTCAAATGCTATTTCAATATGAACTCAAATCTTTCAATAAATTTCTTTGTAAGAAAAAATTAACAATTTTGTGATTTTGTAAAAAACATCCGTCCTTTCTGCCTCACCCTGTACAAGAAATAAAGATTCACTGAGCATGGTTTAAATTGGTGTAAATTTGACTCAATGAAATAAAAAAGACCATTGTTAGTATAGGGGATTATTTCAGGAGGATAGCAGTTAATGTCAATGTGGAGTTGATACCCGCGGAATATTAATGACACACATCACCTTTCTGTTCAGAACATAATGTCATAGAATGGGAAACTGTATTGCTAAAGATCTAAGCTATCCTGCACAGTAACTTTTCTCTTTTTTTAGATAATTATATCTAATATCTGATGTTCTATTTAGTGAGGGTTTTTGTTTTCACACCCAGTATGTGCCTGTGTCAATGAACTTGAACTTACAGGTGTCCACATTGGAGCTGCCGTTGTTTTTAATTAAGTTATAAATTATTTTTGCATACCAATATTATTAACAAGTTTGCATTATTTTGCATATTAATGTTATTAACAAGTTTACATGTTACAAAAAATGACTGTAGGTGTATTAGTTCTATGAAAAAGTCACTGTGGAAACACTTTGAGAGCATTCAGAGTTGAGCCGAGAAATTTTACAAAATTAGTGTTAATGCTTCTGTATATTTTTCTGACATCTATACCCAGAACTGCTTACAGAATCTGGATACAGAACAATTAATTTTTTTCACAGCTGGAGCATAGATAAATTAATTGGCAGTAAGTTATAGGTGGGAAATGTAGTCGACACACAAATGAAGTCTGAGACTGTGGAGCTCCTAAAAACCTCCTATGAATAGGACTTGAAAGTATTAGCAGACTAAGCAACCATTTACAGAAAAGATTTTAAAGGCTAGTAGGATAGTGGGTTATAGAACACCCTGTGTAAAGTATACATTATGAGTGGTTATACTTAGGCTAAAAGATGCAATATTGCCTCATCTAGAATGCGGTGTATTTTTCTTGTAATGATATTAGAAGATGTGATCTATAGGCGGGTGGTTTTGTAATATCCCTAAAACTAAACAGATATCAAGAAAGGAGATGTTTCAAAAAGTGTTTTATCTAACATATTGAAAAAGGAAGGTTTCACAGAAGGGGGTTCAATAAAGTATCTATCTATCTATCTATCTATCTATCTGTCATAAAGTACAAAACAAGCAGGTGCTAATCAGCATCTCTTGGGCAGTCTTTACAGGGTGAAGTTTCTGTATGGGTTTCTTGCTTCCCCCCATGCCACCTCTGACTCTTACCTATTACTCTTCTGCCAGTACCTTCTTTCTTTTTCTGGCAAGAATGATATATATCAAATTAGCCACTGCAACAAAGCATCTGATGGCTCTGTTGTCAGGTGCAGCCATCTTGTAATATGTTTTTGGCACAGCATAAACACACTAAGAACTGTGCCACACAACTGCCTGGTAAGGAAAACAAACAAATAATCCATGTCAATAATTGCTATGACTGCCAAAATAGTCATAGCAAGCATTTGGCTATGTTAAAAAATCAATTGCAGTGACAGTGGCTGCTATGTCACTCAAACAAGTGTCATAAATAACAGCTAGCAATAAAAAATAAATCCAGGCAGTCATTCAGCAACTCAAATAACAAATTGCATTTAAGCATCATGAACACATAAATTTAAATACAAAAAAGGCCCCTAATCAATCAGTCATTACTATATACAGCACTTTTCACCACATTAACCATCACAAATCTTAAAAAAAGAATTGCCTATGCAGTTATATTTTATTGTTGGCTGATACTATGCATAATTTTATATAATGTAATCTGGATTTTGCAAGGTTAAAAATATTCAAGACACCAAATCAGCCAAGATAGCGTATGATTAAAAACCAAAGCATAAATCCATCACGTTTGTCAGCATAGTATTCACCCAGCTGCCTTGGCTATTTAAGCTCATACTGAGATTAGCAGCCAGTAACAGGCGGCTGCCAGTTAGTGGCACTTGCTCTCTGGCTAGTGACAAGTAGATGTGGGAAACGCTATAAAGCTTTAAATATTTCATACACTATCAGTTTGTCATTAAATTCACACTATAATGCCTTTCTATAACCATACGTCATAACAAGGTAATTGTCAGCATCACTTAAACACTGAAATTATAGATTCTTTACTAAACAGAGACAGTGCCCACATCAATTAATAAAAATTGTATATAACACATTGTATAGCATGGATGTCAAAGTCTGACAGGCAAAAAGATAAATCTGTTGCAGCTTAGTGTTTGGAAAAACGAGTCAATGAAGCATTAAGAGAGCTACGAAGGCTAACTCATGTGACAATACGATGGCAATCAAATACATTCTTCAGATATGTTTTATTAAGTTATTAGGTTTAATAAGCAAGTTGGTAATAAATATATTTATCAGATGCAATAGAGATTCCCAGCAAAACAGACAAATAAAAACAAAGCTGAAACACCCCTGTACAGCGAAGGTGTCTGGTACTGGTTTATGACTAATTTATTTTTTTAAAGTCAACTATTTTATACTTTTCTGTGATTTCTATTGTGTTCGCCAACAGAGTAAGGACATTATTTGTTTCCAGATACCCAACATCCAAGCATCATTTTCAAGTTGTTTTTAAAAAAAAAATGATTTTTTTATTGTGTACAGTTACTGTATGTACCTGAGTCTGCCATGTGATGGACTAAAATGCTACTAATAGTTGCTTGCTGCCTCACACTCAGTTCTGTCTGGAGATCTCATTTTAATGAAAGGAAATTAATTTCATAATCAGGTTGCCCTGGAACTACAAAAACATCTGTAAAAAAAAAATTAATCAAAATATATCACACATCTATCCCATCTAACAAAATATTAAACAACGCATAACATTAATTTATAGTTGTGGGAATTTGAAGAGGTAAATAATGATGTCTTTCCAGAAATATCAGATTGGTTGGGACAAATTTGGAATTATTTTTAGAGTGGCGAAATGTTAAAATGCAGTTGATAGATCTGTGAATTAATTTAATTGAATACCAAAATAATCTAAAGAACAGTGAAATGAATGTCTTGAAAAGTAGGAGCCAGTAGGAAGAAAGGGATAAAGCAAAATGTATGTAGAAAGAGAAGGTGTAACCTCCATCCTGGTTCCAAGGAGAAAAGCTGGCAGGCTCATTCAAACCTCTTGAATCTATACTGTAAGAAGTGTTTGTAAAGTTATGGGAGAAGGTAACCAGATGCAAGAAGGCTGCTCTTTAGTCAGAAAAAGGAGCTACACTGGAAAATGTATGGGTATTCCTAGTATATAGTGGAACCAAACTGAGTGACCCAGAAGTGTCAAAACCATAATAGGTGGAAATTGTCAGGAGCTGGAGTATAGGAGGACATAGTATGTGATTGAGTGCAGTGCATGCCAATGTGCTAAAAAGGAACATATTTCCTATTTGGATTTAGAGTTTGGCTGTGTTATACTGATGTGTTGAAGTATCAAATTTTTATCAAATCCTGCTTACGCACTATACCCTTATCAAGAGACTTTGCTGTGCTAAAAAGGAACATGTTTATGTGTTTAGATTTAAGGGTTTAGCTGCGTTATATTGATGTGTTGAAGTATAAAATGTTTTATCAAATCCTGCTTACGCACTATGCCCTTATCAAGTGACTTTTAAAATGTCAGACGCTTACAAATAAGTAAGACCTCTGTTCCGTGGGCCTTCAGCTTGTCCCATAAAACAGCACAGTAATAGTTAAAAATGAACAAGCAATGGTATTCCAGACAAAATGGCTGGGTACATAAAAAGTTTTGCTGGAAACAGGTGTGACGATGTGGATTCTGGCTCCACACTCCCATTGCTGTTGGAAGCACTTGAACCCAACACCGTCGATAATGTTACCGAGTGAGCTAGTCAATGGAGGCAAATTACTGAGCAAGGGGAAGGTAAAAATTGCAAAAGTGCTTTTATTTAAAAACCAACAAAAACAGTGTTCCATAAATAGTGCAGTTTCAATTCAAATTCTTCATCAAATAATCCATAAAAGAACGTGGGGGATAAAACCAATAAATAGAAAAAAAAACACATCCTTAAAACCAGAGGTTAAAATCTTCTCTTGGAAGCAGTCTTAAAAACAACAAACAAGCTCCGTGCTTATTTTCTGTTAGCGTCTCTGTTAGCGCCTCACCTGCTTATCCCGTTTGGGCTTAGCAGCAGGCAAGACGCTCTCTGCAGCTGCCCTCCTAGAACACACGCGAGACTGGAGACCTCCCGATCCCTGGCTCCGGTATGACACTCATCCCAGTCCCCGAGACTTGATTACCCCAATAGCCAGGACGCCCATATTGGGGACTCCACCACCAAGCCTCCCAACTTCCGCTGCCTTTCCACGGCTCGTCGCTTTCCTCTAGGCACTCCCGCTACCTGGTCACTCAGCGGGAGCAACCTCAACTCAAACGCCTGGGTGTCGGCCTAACACCCAGCTTCCTCGCAGCTGCCCACGAGCGCTCGATCGCGCTCACCACACTCACGCACCGCCTGCTTCCTCGCTCCCTGTAACCTCCGTCCTCTTTCCTCATCTCCTTTTTATTTTTACACCTCTCTCCATTTTTTTCCCCCCTCCACACCGACTCGCGCTTCTTTTTAAAACGTGAGGGGCCATCACAGCTGTAGCATTAGCCACGGGAGCAATCACGAATATGGGCAGTTCCTCACCTGTGCACACGGTGAGAAACGCCCACATCGACGACTGCCCCGCGGCTCGCTACAACAACGCCTCACGGCGCCTCGGTGCGGTGATTATTTAAAATGAATGGCCTTTTCTCAACGAGCTGTGGACCCATAACACCACAAACAGGGTGTTTACCTTGACATAGTTTATTATTTTCATATCACTTAACTTTACCAAACTGATAGTGAGTCAAGAGCTTGCAACATGTGCCTATATAGTATGATGAATTAATGAATTAACAGAAACACACTTGGAGATATTCATCTAATTGTTGAAAATGACTCTTACACTCAACATGCTACATTCTGTGAGCCTGTAGATAATACAATAATCTTAAGCCCGCAGAAGCAACCTGTTTGCAAAGTCATAAATATGATTCAAGCATGAAGGAGGGAAAAAAACAGGCTGCACAACCGGGGAAGGCAAAGTTAAAAAGGAGACAGAAAAAATAACTTAAAAAAATTTAAATACAAGTAGTCGAAATCATTGCAAAAGCTGCGGTTGCAAGTATATGCTATTCTTTCGAAATTTAATACAAACTAAAGAGTGAGGGTTTAATTGAATGACTAACTGAAGCAGTGATGACCAACACTTAGCCTATTTTTTGTTTTTTAAAAAAGCTATCACTTTCTATGATTGGGTGTTTTCTGCCTTGCACTCAGTAATGCTCTGGCAGAATCCAGCTCTGAATGGCCCGGAACTGCATGAAGAGGACTTAAGTACATACACATGCAATTCTAGGATGGTACTACACAAATGAAAATGATCATTCATTGTTCCAGGTCTTAAAAAATAGACATAAGGTGATAAATGATCTCTGCCCAGTTGTTTTGACCTCTGCTTTAATGGAAAGTCTGGTAAATATTATGATAAATCATCAACTCTCTGAGGTGTCCAAACACCTTGACCTTTTTCAATTTGTTTTGAAGTTCAACCAAGGCATAGACAACTCTCTCTGCCGTTAATGATGTGCATCATTAAAGAACATCTGGAAGTGGCACTATTGTGAGCATTGTCTTCATTGATTTCACCAGGGCTTTTAATATAATACATCAATATTAATTGGATGAACTGCTTTCTGTGCTGAATGTCAGTCCAACAAATGTATAGAAATGAAGGCCCAACAGGTGACATTTGGTACATGGCACAAAAATCCATTAAATAGACAAACTCTCGATTACCTAATAGCTACACATTTCCTTCTGTCTTATTTGTCTTATGCATAAATAACAGTACAAAATACACAAATAACATAGTTCTGGTTTGATTTCTGAAATCTGCCAGCACTCCAAGGATAAAAATGAAACATGGCACATTCGTTCAGTTGCACAATGACAATTCAGTTGGAATAGAAATTATTAGTAGGTTGATGTTTTACTGGTGCTATATTTTAGTAAACATTAATATTTTTGTTGATTGTGATTGATTATATAGAGTACATGGTGAAATTCAATGTTAGTAATCCAGAATTTAGACAATAACAAAACAAAAAAAAAAAAATTACGAAAACACAAATCATACAAACCATTTAACATATTGTGGTACAAAGCTGCCTGTGAATAGAACTATAAATGTTTAAGGTTTCATTTCAAATTCATGTCAAATGGTAATAACAAATGCAAACTAAGGTTGTGAGGTGTACTGAGAATTAAACTAAAAGTGACGCTCTTGCCTCTAGTAGTTAACTTTTTATAGAGGTAGTAATTAATATGTACAAAAACATCCTTTGAGGTGAAGAGTGTGTTAATAATGAACGTAACCTCATTACATTGAGCCTGAAGGACTGTTTATTCCTGTGATATTTTTCCATCTGACTGTTAAAACATGGAGTGATCAGTTGTAGTCATTTTATTAGTTGCATTCCTTTTTTTTTGTAGAATCCATCTCTGTATTGCCACAGGCTACGTTGCAGCATCTTTGTGAACACACTGCTTCTGTCACATCCCATTCACCCCATTCTGTTTGTAGGCTCGCTGAAGGCATTGGCGTTTAACTTAAAAAATTAATCATAAGGTTTATAGGCTCTCAATGACTTTTTGAAGGATTAAGCCATATATGTGACAGCAAAGGCTCATGTAAGTCCAGTAAGTAAAAGTAGTAGGATTTCTAAGTTACAATAGGATCATCTTTTTTAAAGGAAATATAAATCTGGCTTTTAAATTGTCACTCTTCATTGTAACGAAAAAGGAGGCAAGATCATTTTAGTTAACCTAATGGGTACAATTCCATTAAATATTAGGATACATTTAATATTACATATAATTGCATCTGACAAAGGTTTTTAAGCAACCATATTCTTGTAAAAACTAGCATTTTATTTACTTTAAAATAAGTTTATGCAATGATGTAGAAAATGCTAAATATCTCAATGGATTAACTGTTACTACTACTTATTGCGATTTTGTTACAAATTCACCATAAAACATAAAAATATACTTTTGAAACAGCCTAGCAGTTAATGAAGGCTGGAAGCTGACTTTATTAGAAATGAAGAGAGTAAACAAGAGAGTAAATAAGACAAGATTTATGATACACTAAGTTAAAAAACAGTCATTTGAGTAATATTACACCATTGATTTGCAAAGAAGAAAATATTGGTCTAACATCTTCATTAGAATTTTGGTTTACTATCTGTGTGACATGAATGTTACAATATCTGGAGAGTTTTCACTGAAATATATAAACACAAAGACAGATCTATAAATTAGAAAACAAAATGTAAAGTTACAAAAAATATAAACTCTTTATATCTGTGTCTTTCCTCATGACACCAAGGTAAAGCACTGGTTTTATTATACTAATAAAAGAACATTTATATGTGGTGAGCTGTATTTCTCTGTGATTAATGTAAAGTACTTCTCTGCACACTTTAACAAATGTGTGTGGAAAGTACAGCGCTGACTAACATTTTTATGGACCCACTTGTGAATCTCTTTCCGAGGAGACATGCAATTATCATTGTAACTATTTTCTTGTCAGCCACATATTATATCCTTTGTTTCCTTCATCAATGCTAGCACAATGGCACTGATTTCTTTTTTTAAACATAGCTTTTAGCTGAATTAGAGGTAACGGTATGATGATGGCCCTGGTTTATTAGCGCTCTCAGGGTGTAAATGGAAACGTGGGCTCCTTATATAAACAGATACTGTCTATTTATTTGTTCATTTAGTTATTTACCAATGGTGACTTTTTAGAGCACTAACTAAAACTCACGCTTATTGTGGGCTAACATAGAATACTTCTTATAAAAAGAGATTCTTAAGTAGAAAATAAGATACAATATAGCTATAAAATCTCTTACCTATACTAATGGCAGAAAAATAAATTGTGATAAAGAAAAGCATTGCCTATTTTACGTTTTACATTTTACTAGATGAAGTCTGTTTCCTTATTAAGTCCTTTTCTTTAAATTCTAGTTCACAAATGGTAGTGAAGCAAAAATATTTGTCGGTGTGGGAAAATGCAACTGTTTGTCATGCGAGTGATTTCAACATGTTTTGCAAAAGGTAAAAATGGAAAAATAATGACAAACCGTAACAGAACAAAAGAGCAAAGGATTTTTAGCCTACAGTAACAAACCTGTATGACTGCATCATCACAGATGAGTGCTGACTCCATCTACATTTATACACTTATATAGTAGTGACTCCATTCCTCAGAACATTTCTTTCTACCAATCTAATTCTAAAGAAATATAAATTATACTTTCTTAATCCATCCATTATCTAACCCGCTATATCCTGACTACAGGGTCACGGGGGTCTGCTGGAGCCAATCCCAGCCAACACAGGGTGCAAGGCAGGAAACAAACCCTGGGCAGGGCGCCAGCCCACCACAGATGCTTTCTTAATGTATTATTTAATTTAATGACACTATTTTGCTTTTTTGGCACTTAGCTGTTTATTTGATATTTTCTTTTTTTGATCTTTGTAATTTTTAATTCCTTCTTTTATGTAATAAAATTGTTGCATATAATGAATGTATTGTGTCGGGCAATTTTTTTTCCTAGTTTTGGCCTTTCTGTTACTAAAATCAGTAACAGTGAAGGGAATCAGCTCCTGCACATTACAGCCTAGGTCAGGTACTGATGTAAGAAAGAAATGGAATAAAGGGCACCAGAAATAGAGAGAGAGAGAAGGAGCTGAGATTGGTATTGGGCAAATAACAACATTACCCATTTACCCAGAAGAGGTAAGAGTCCTAGCAATCCTTCAGCTTGCTGTTATAGTAGGAATATTTGAAGGGAGAAATGTCTGTGGGAATGTGTTTCCAATAACACCAACCCACACTCTCTGATCCCAGCATCCATCTCTCTTTCCAGCAAATACAGGCCCCAATCGAAAGCCACCCCTTAATTCATTGATACAGCTGTAAGCTTGTGTCCGTTGTTAACAGGTAATAGCGTTTGAAAAAGAATTGCTGCAATTAATAAGGGAAAGAGTAAACTAAAATAAGACTTTTGAAGTATCAAGAAGGGCACCAGGTAATGTTCATAGAATTAAAGAATTTAAAACTTGATGTCATGCTGAGATGTTTATCTGTGGTCTAGGCACAGTACGACCACCCTCTCTATAACAGAGCCAGTAATGTTGGGTTATGGTAACATGTCTGGAACATGCCAACTTTTTTTACTGTGTTCTATTTGAGACCTAATGTAACAAAAATGTTTTTCAATACCAAACTGGCAAACAAAACAAAATAATTTTGTAAAAACTGTAATGATGGCCTTCATATCCTCCAATGTAACCTGATATACATTCTATGTTCTAAGATCAAGAATTTTAATATTTTCTATACCATTAAGTCTTCGTTGTCCTTGTCTTCATCAGGAATGCTGTGCACACTCCTGAACTGGCCCAGGTACCAATTAATAATTTTATGGAACCCAAAATTTGTTCCGTGCAGCACTTTAATTATGGATGGAAATATTAAATAGGGGCTTGCATGGTGCAGCATACAGAATTCTTGCTGAATATATTCGGTATGCTTCTCTGACGGTCTACTGAAAATCATCTAGTAGCACAGCATCACAATGCAACAAGATGGTGCACAGCACGAGTTAAAGTGTAGTTTCATTGGTTGATTTTAGACAGGTCTTCCACCATTTCACTGAGAAGTGCTATTTATTTCTGCTATTGGCAACTTGTATCTTTTGGTTATTGCCTCCTCAGTAAGAGCAAACAGATTGAATTGTCCACTCTTTTGCACAGCTTGTATTCTTTAATTTAAAGCAAGAATTATTTGGCATGCTGCCATTATTAGGAAAGATAATGCTCTTATTTATAGTTATTAGCTTTATTAGAACTTATTGGAAAATTAACTACTAAGCTTGGTATATGACATGTGGACAAAGTATGATGATCTCCAAACAAGTGCAACACCTGTAAGCAAATTTAAAGCAAGCAGTCCTAAGCATCAACAATTGCAACAGAACGTAAAATGGTATTCTAACTTTAAACTGAAATAAATAAAATTCCTATACACCATAAAAGTTAGTAATCTCTGTTATTGTAGGCTTTATACAACAATACCAACCACTGCTAAAACCTAGTGATGTAGCTTAAATAATGTATTACTATATTTTTCATTAACATTAATTTTAAACTTAGTATTTGAAATTTCCCTAGAATTGACATGACATGAATTAAATGTGCTTAGTATGGTAACATCCATCTATTGCTAAGGTTGGACTGAAAGGTAACCAGTTAAAGAAACGGTTGTATTGCCCTGTCCACTGGCACCTCTGCAAACGGATACCAAATGGATCAGTGGTGTAAGTGGAGGCAAACAACCAAAAGATATTCAAAGAAAATAACCAATCTTTATTAATGTGCCAGCAAGAAAAAGAAAATCCTAGTTCCATGCACATCATATTAATTGCAGTCCTCTGCAATGCCACTGAATCAATATACTGTATATACAACAATAAACAAAAATAAGTGAAGGTGAATATGTATATTATTTACATGGCTTAAAATAAAGGTGATGAAAAAATAACAAAAACAAACAACCAGACAACTCTTTTTCTTCCTCCTTCTCCAAGGACAAAAATCAAGAGGAAAGAAAAAACAGTTATCAAAATCAAAAGTAATAAAAAAAGTATAGGAAAATTAGTGACGAAATCAAATAATGTTCTGTATACAAGAATGTTCATTAAGGATTGCTATATCAAAATCACTCAGCTACCTTCTCTCTGCTATGCTTGCCAGTGAGAAGATGACCCCTGCTGAGAGGTCCTCAGTTTTATATGCCGAGCCGATCTACCTGACCAATCACTGGCCCGACACCAACCTGTCAGTGACAACACTTGTGACCTTCCACCCCAGATAACCTCAATCTAGGGTGTCTCATTCATGCAACACACATGCTTGCACCTCGAACTTCCTTTTTACTTTTCCTTCAGGACTTTCACTTCACAGCTGCTGCACACCCGGCTTACGTGCTTCCATTTTCTGCCGGTTATGTCTCTTTGACTTACAGTACACAATCAAATGGACGTCCTACCCTGGTATGGCATGAAGTAATGCTGGGATATCTCTACGCCAACCTTCATGTACTGTATTAACGTGAATAACAGGCCTCCTCATCCGCGTCAAAACTGACTACCCATGTATCCACCTGTGGTATACCTCAGTACCATCACCATAGCTGTTTGCTCCTGAAGCCTTCTCAACTACCCTGCAGGTAAGTGCACTTTTTATAATTAACATATTCCAAAATTACACCACTATTGTTTCTCAATGTCCAGTGATACGGCCTATCACAGCAATCAATAACTTGGCCAGGAAGTCATTTATATTACAAAATATTTATCCCTAACCCCAAGTATTGATAAGGGAATCAGTATAATTTTACTTGGCAGACTTCTGTCTCAAAGGGTTCTGTTTATCAGTAACTAGCAAGGACGTCAGAAATGAAACTAATCACTCACTTCTGTAATTGACAAGTGTCTTTAAGAAATGTTACCAGCATCTGTGAGTCAGTCATCTCCTTCCAAGTACTGAGTGGCTCCACAAACATGTCAACAAAGGTGTTCTTCCCATCCGGAACAAGCTTAATGAATCTGTCTTTGACAAATGTCAGTAGCTTTAATTGATTAAGTGTGAAAATGATATATTCAGGCTAATTTTGAAAGGTAGTAGCAGGAAAAACATTGATAAAACATTAGTATGAATAATGTGTTAAAATATGTGCAAACCTGATAATATTTTATATTCTGTCACACGTGCGAATAGGAGGACATTATATGGACTAAGCAAAGGTAATTCCAAGATAGGCCAGGGGGTGGCGGGGTGCACTAAACTTTCTCCTGTTATCTCTGTAGACCAGCCATGGGAAAACCTGTCTGATTCAGAGCGGATGACATCACTTCCAGTTCCCGGCACCCAGACGAATATCACTTCCAGTTCTGGCGCCCAGAAGAACGTCACTTTTGGCATACATACTGACATGAGAAGAACATCACTTCCGGTTCTCTTACATCACTTCCTGTCTGATCCCTTAAAGCCGACATCTTTGCAAAACCACGACAGTTCTGTTTTGGACTCCGTACTGAGAACATCTCTGTGCTATTTAAAAGCCTTTTGCAGCAAGGAATAATATACGGGTGGCTGTTCCAAACCTTTTTAAGTATGTCAAGTCTATTAATTTCACAATTCCAGTATTGTCTTTTTGACAGTTTTGATCACTTATTATAGTGTGGCAATAGTTTTTGTTTCACTTGCTGTATACACATTAATTTGATACTTTCCTTTTTTATTTTAAATGTGAATTACTAATTCATTAAAGTATTGTACTATATGTAATAAACCTTCAGTTGTGCATTTGAAAACAAAAATAATAGTAATTTTTGCAGTCAGCTTTTCCTGGTAAAAGTTTAAGGGAGAGAATGTTAGTTATGCAACCACATCTTTATCAGCCATTAACAACGGGAATGCAAAGGATTCCTTTAAAACATATAAATTTGATGATATGGAGAAAACGAGGCAGGATATCCTCACTCCCATATCGCTAGAATCTCTCCCATTTGCTTTGAACCAATTTTTGTAATGACTTGCCATTAAAGTTTAGCCAATTTTTTATTTATTTGTACTGTTTAATTTTCCAAAGAAAGAATGTGTTTCTTATTTAAATCTGTTTATATACTGTATGTCATCAGCAGATAGATATAAGCTGTTACATATCATTTACAGATGATTATATTTTTAGTTTCGTTAAGTGGGTAAATATATATGAGCAGTCCAAAGCACCAAAAGGTCTCAGCTGTTACTTTGAATGTTTACTTAGTACACAACACTTCAGTATATTCAGATTTAGGAATACACAATCATCCATACTGGATGGGTATAATAATATGCACAATGAATTTGTTGAAAAGGTGACATAATGTACTGCAGTTTTACAAACCCCATGCTTGCATGTTTTCCAAAGTAAATGTTATTTATCTTTCTGTAATGTTTCCCCTTGCTGGTTTGTTTATTAGGTATTTATATTTCAAACCTTGGTCGACATTTGCGTATTCACACTGACCTTCTTCTTCTAAAAAAAAAAAATCGCCATTAAAATCTTCATTTTTCACTGTTATATAACCACACTAAATGTCAGGAAGACTCTTACTGAACTGGGAGGAATTCTGATGAATGTCAGTAGAAAGAGCACATCCATTATGATGGTAATAAAAATAAAAAGTTGAAGGATAAAATGCTAGCTGGTCAAATACTATTGCAGCAAAAAAGAGTTGATTAGCTCCCAGTAGCGATAGCTCTTTTAGAGAACTAGAAACAAAGTTGCTGAAATTCTATTAAGTACAAAGTTGAATATGAATATTATTACAAGGAGTACACATTTATATGCCCATAATATACCTCATTTGTATTTCTTTATGCCACAAATATATTTCCTTGCAATGGACCAACAAAATGTAATATTTAGCATAACATTCAAGCTCATTACATAGGAATTTTTTATCTAGGCATTTCATTACTTTATACAGGTTATAAAAAAGTGATTTAAAGTCATTTAAAAGCTAAATAATACAAGTGTAATTGAATTAGAAGTTAAGAATCCAATATTACTGTTAAACCGCAGGTAAACTATATTTCTAATTGCCTGCATTTATTCCTTCTTTCAGTTAAACCATGTTAACAAATTCAGGGGACCCTTTTGAGGAGAATTGTGGGGACTCTGGATGCCTCAGAATCTGTTGTGGTCTCTTCTCAGGAAGGAACTGTTACAGCATTACACAAGACTTACCCTAGAAAGGAAGGTGGATGACCCTAAGAGCCAAGATGACCCTGGAGATTGAGAGAAGAGATGAAAGAAGTGCACCTTATGTTCAGATAGCTTTAAGGTAATTTGTCCATGATCACCAGCAAGGATATTACTTTGCCAGAATGACCTTATGGTAGTATATTATATGTAAAAGGATCTTCAGCTTAGTTAAAGTATGCACATTAGGTATTAGTCTCATCAAAAAGAGCTCTTCTGTTAAACTAGGTTCACATACAACTCGGTTCACGACCAAAAAGTTCTGCAAACTTTTGCCTCTGTTCACGACCATACACTAGGTATACAAACAAGCCAGTTTCCCTTTCAGTTTGTGCACGCCGATGATTTCCGCGCGTGTTGCATTGTTCTCGGTCAGACGTGACTGCTGCTGAGAGAGAGACGGAGGGGGAGGGAGAGGGTGCTGCACGTGCGTGCCTGCCTGCTGCTGAGAGAGAGGGGGGAGGGTGCGTGCACGTGCATGCCTGCCTGGGTGGTTCATATGTGTTTCACTGTGTTTAAGCAGAGCCGCTCCATGTTCATTGTTCTCAGTCAGACGTGCATGCTTTACCTGCACTCTCTTTGTGCTTTACAGTATTTCGTGTGCTTTTGCAGTTAACTATGGCTTCTAAGCAAGTGAAGAGTGGTGAGAAGAAAGTTTTGAAGAAAATTGAAATCAAAGTAAAGAAAGAAATTACTGAAAAGTTTGAGCGTGGCGTTCATGTTACTGATCTAGCCGGCGAGTACAAGAAGTCAAAATCTACAATTTCAACTATTCTAAAGCAGAAAGAATCTATTAAAGCAGCTGATATTGCAAAAGGAGTTACAGCGTTAACCAGGCAGAGGCTTCAAGTGCTGGAAGAGGTGGAAAAACTGTTTACCAGTTTACTCATTTACCAATTTGAGAACCCTCGTGCTTTCAAGCAGCACAATGTAAACAAAGCCAGACTGCCAGTAATGTGGAGATCAAACACGAAGGGTTGGGTAACAAGGACTTTGTTTTTGGAATGGCTGCATGAGGCTTTTGCTCCCACCAGCTAAATAGCTAAAAACGCCAGAAACCCAAGAAATCACAAGAGAGAAATTACCTGAAGGAAAACATCCCTCCATTGCGGAGCCAGACTCTCCCTTCTCTCCATCCAGTTCCTCCTCACTTCATGCCAGAACTCGACTCATGCAAGGTTAGTTTTCTTGGTGGTTTTTGTATTATGGATTTTTCAAAAGTTAATTTTTCAGTTTGTAGCATGAATTGTTGCAATGTGACTTTTCTCTTTTTTCAAATGTTCGCTTTTTTTCCTATGCTTAAAACTCATTAAAGTGTTTACATGGAGTTGTTCATAGCGTGATTTGTTGCAATGTTACTTTTCTCTTTTTTCAAATGTTCCTTTTTTTCCACTGTGCTTAAAACTTAAAAAGTGTTTACAGCGATCGGGCTGTAAGGCTAATAGCGTGATCTCCTGCACCGTTACTTTTTTTGGTGCTTGTGGTTTATTTTTAAATTAAAGTTTGGATTTGTTCAAATGTTCCCCTCTGTTCAGAGAGAGAGAGAGTGAGAGTGTGCGCATGCTGCTGACAGAGGGGGAGGGTGTGTGCTACAGAGAGAGTGCAAGTGAGCCTGCTCGTGTAGCTGAGCAGGGAGCCTGGGTGTTGTGTCAGTGTTATTCAATGTTTTTACATTAGTTTACTGTTACACTGTGCATTCTATGGTGTAATTAACTATATTTGTGCTTAATCTTTACATATTTACATATTTACATATATATTTACATACAGTTCATACGGTCTGGAACAGATTAATTGTATTTACATACAATCCTATGGGGGAAATTGCTTCAGTTCACGACCAACTCGGTTTACGACCAGAGTTTTGGAACGAATTATGGTCATGAACCAGGTTCCAATGTATATTTATATATATATACATACTAGCAAAATACCCCCGCTTCGCAGCGGAGTAGTGTGTTAAAGAAGTAATGAAAAAGAAAAGGAAACATTTTAATAATAACGTAACATGATTGACAATGTAATTGTGTTGTCATTGTCATGAGTGTTGCTGGCATATATATATATATATATATATACACACACACACATATATAAACATATATATACACATATATATACATATACATACATATATACATATATACAGTACATATATATACGCATATACAAATATATACATATATACACATATATACACACACACATATATATATACATATATATACATATACATAGCTACATATATACTGTATATACACATATATATATACAAATCTACATATATATATTGTCATAAAAACGAGTCCAAGACATTATAAAGGTTTGGGGCAGCTGCAAATGGGTTTTCTTATCAAAGAAACGATGTGCATCTCACAGAGTCCAAAACAGAACTGACTATAGTAGCCCATGATGGAGGCTTTAAAGGTCTTGAGAGGAAGTGACGTCAAAGGGACCGGAACCAGAAGTGACATCATAAAAGGGGTCGGCTTCGGAAGTGACGTCATCAAAGGGGCCGGCTTCGGAAGTGACGTCTTCAGAGGCGCCGGAACCTTGCAGGATTTCTAGGGAAAGGTCTGTAGGGAACTGAGAAAGACAGTCAGTGCCCTCCGCTGTCCCCGGTCGGATGTTTTATTACAATTACTTGAGCCCTTTAGCTGCCTCCTACTCGCACGTGTGTGACAATATATATATCTACATATATATATTTGGGGTGGGACTCGATTAAAAAAATTAATCTAATTAATTCGAGGCTGTGTAATAATTAATCTTGATTAATCGTATGTAATCACACATGAAAATTTGCCCCAAATCGCAAATGTTTTTTTTTAATTTAAAACGGTTTTAGTGGGCGACAGAATCAAATAATAGACATGGATATGAATATTGTAAACTCAAGCTCTTTTAATTTCTGAAAAAAAATGCTTTTAAACTGCATTTCAATTCAAAACAGAAACAAAAATATCATCCCTGGCTAAAATTGGGCAGACTTAAAAATAAAGTGGTATTTTAAGTATTTTAAGTACATTTTCAGAATGGTATTGTCTTTAAATAATAATAACCAAAATGTCAACATAAAGTGCAGTTTTTTTTTTTTTTAAATAAGGCAGAAACATAAAAGGTAATTTGATCAGCTTCACCTTTAAACTCTGAGTAACCTTAGCCAAAATTATTTTGTACATTAGGCTAAAACAGTGTGATCATTGAACATTTTGTAATTAGATGTAATTAGAATTACTAACGGTCACGGAAGTCCAATGATCCCCAGTAAGAGCCACAAAGTATGCTTTCTGTAATGCATCTAATTTTGCTTGCATTTCAGTGTGCACAAAACCATGCTTTTATCAAGGCTTCCGTCGGGTAGTCTTTTGAAATGAAATTTGCCTCCGATCAGTCTTAGGAACGCTCTTTATTCCGAATCTAACATTTTTGTGGCTCTGATGTGTGCATCAATGTCATCGATGTACCAGGAAATCATGCATTGACAAAAGTTTTCCTTTGCTTGGAATTGAAAATGTGATTAAATGCGTTATTTTTGTAACACGTATTGGAGTACATGCATTGAAGCTTCTCAGATGTGCTTGTGCTAAGAAAAGGAAACATTTTAAAAATAACATAACATGATTGTGAATGTAATAGTTTTGTGACCGTTATGAGTGTTGCTGTCATCAAGGATTTGATTATAATTTCTTTCAATCAGGTTCGTATTTGGACAGTTTGCACAAAACCACGTCTTTTGAAATGAAATTTGCCTCCGATCAGTCTTAGGAACGCGCTTTGTATCCATTATTCATAAAGCTTCAGTTGGTGATCTGTCTTTCTGCGTTAACCGCATATTTTTTCATACGTCTCAAACCAAGGGGATGCGAGGGTAAAATGAATCGGGAAGCGCGCATACATACTCCCGGGAATCGAACCTCAGACGTCGGTGCTAGAGGCAAAGCCTCTACTATTGCGCCACGGCGTGTGGTTTGTCTATTTGAGAGTATGTAGATCGGGTATATATATATATATATATATATATACTCGCGCTTCTCAGCGGGGAAGGAGTGTGTTAAAGAAGTTATGAAAAAGAAAAGGGAACATTTTAAAAATAACGTAACATGATTGTCAATATACAGTAATTGTTTTGTGAGTGTTATGAGTGTTGCTGTTATCAAGGATTTGATTATCATTTCTTTCAATCAGGTTTGTATTTGTAGGATGTGTTGTGTTCAAGTTACATTCCGTGTTTGTCAATCGTTGTAAAGATAACAGGTTTCATTCATCGATTCGTTTCTTACTGCATCAATAAACAGCTTGTCTTCTTCTTTATCTGAGACGTGACACACGGCATGCACGTTTTTTTTTTACACTGTCTTCCTTTAGCGGGACATTGACTTTTTCCACTGTGTGCTTTGTTTCCGCAGTAGCTGCACTTATGAATATGCTTGTATGTATCATACGCTTCATATTTTTTTGCTGCCTTCTCAATTGTGTAATTCGGTTTTTGTTCAGCACTCTTTGGAACTGTTGCTTTTTGTCTGTGCACTGCGTCATTTCATTTGAGCCGCTCGGTGTACATGCATTGAAGGTTCCCAGCTGTGCTGGTGCCATCTCGTGCGATGTCCACGGCTGTATTTAATGTTAGCTAAGACCCGGCACTTAAAAGTATCTCTCGCCGTTTCGCTGAGTTTGTGCCAAACACCACCCTGACCATCTCATCTTCCTCTGCATAAGCACAGTCCTTCACCCGTGAATATTTAGCGGCAGTGTTTCTATTGGATTGCTGCTGACGGATGGCCTTATATGGGCAGGCACTAAATTACGTGGAAGGTGTAACTCCGCCTCCCACGAGCATCGAGCAGAAGTCTATTATAGTATATCGACGAAAAAATAGGTCCCAGTTATGACCATTACGCGTAGAATTTCGAAATGAAACCTGCCCAACTTTTGTAAGTAAGCTGTAAGGAATGAGCCTGCCAAATTTCAGCCTTCTTCTACCTACACGGGAAGTTGGAGAATTAGTGATGAGTGAGTGAGTGAGTCAGTGAGGGCTTTGCCTTTTATTAGTATAGATGCAAATATATACATCTACTCTCTATATATAAAATCCTAAGCCTAAAAGTACAATGAGTTTGCGCAACAATTTTATATGACTTTTTTGTCATGCTTTAAATTGGGCTTATTTTAAAACCTACATATATATGTTTGGTATCACTCTTTTCAGAATTTATCGAACTTTAATGTGATGTTGTTATATTTTATGATTCTTATTCCGTTTTTTAAATTCTAAACTAAAATATCAAGAACTCATGTCCTGTGAGACAAGACTTTGTGCCAATAGATTTAACCACGCCCGGAGCTGGAAAAACAAAAGAAAAAAGTGTAGATGACAAAGAGAGCTGCTGTACAGGCGTTTAAATGTGTGAAGCGTCGTGCAAGATGCAGATCACGCGGTACACAGCAGCAGCAAGCCAGCTGCTGATTGAGCAAAGAGGAGGTAAAAAAAAAAAACCTGTATTTGTTTCTCATTGTATCACCGTTTAAGAGGGGGTTTCAGAGGAGCGACTGCATCTCCTTGGGGTGTGTTCAGCCCCCTTCTTCACAACACAAGTGGCAGAGATGCAAAGTGGCTGGCGTGTAGCGCAGGCAAGTGGGGTTGGTGAGATAATCGAGCAGGGAGTAAACCCCCTAGTATACTGTATATATATATATATATATATATATATATATATATATATATATATATATATATATATACTTACTAAAAAACATATATTTGTAAAATCTCAATGCAAACATTTCTTAGAGAAACAGCTATATATGTTTTAGCAATAAGACCTATTGTTGTCAACTTGAGCACTTCACATTACATTCTCCAGTGGATTTGTGCTCATGGAAAAGCAAATATCTAACTAGAGAGTTGCAATGAAAGCCTGATGGACCCAGATCATTGATGACAAGCAAAGCCTTGGGCATAAACAGATACCAGGAGCAACAAGTGATAATTTTAATCTGGGGCCCTGTGACAAAAATAGAGCAGCCCCTAGCCTCTGAGTACATCTTTACTGATCATCACTACTTGCGCTGAAGTATCAAATTGGGAACAACAGGGTGTGGGCTTTGGTGTTACTTTGTTGTAGAAGTTAGACGGGTTCAAAACTCCTTAAAAAGGACAGTGTGGCTTTGAGATTTTGCCTTTTGTGTAAACACTGACTTGTGTGGTTGATCTTTAAACATACCATTTGTGTGCATGTTTAGCCCGATTGTTATTTATGGTGTGACGGGTTACCAAAATTGTGCCTATAATTACGATATAGTGGGGTTTGGTGATATTGAAATATGCAATCATAAATCTTCTGTAAAGCATTTCTTCTGCAGCTGGACCAATTTGATTTTGTTAAGCACATCATAATGCACTGCCATACACTGTGAGTTCATCAACTTTCTAGCAGATAAAGAAGCTGTATTTGGTTGCCTGTGACCCAGAACTTGCAATGGGCATTATTACACATTCTAAAACTGGTAGTGGCATCAAGTTGCCAAGAGGCATAATAGTATCTTGACATTTGAGTTGAGAATATTAGAAGTTTCAAGCTAACAAGGCATTCCATGGGCCAAGTACAAAACACAGTCTGAAGAGCCACTACCATGACCTTCAATTGGCTTTACACATTAATCATTCACTGTTCTTCACTAGCCTGACACTTCTTTGTGCCAACCAAGCAAAGAAAACATATTTAGCAACAACATGCTCACTGAAGTCTTCTTTTCCCTGAGATTTATTTTTCACAAGACTATATTTGCTATACTGCACACAATTTTTAGCATCTCGTTCTCACTAATCTTTTCATTTGTTTTATTATTGGCATGTCAGGGGCTGCTGTTTTCAGTTTACATTTCCCTTAAATTTTTTATGTCAAGTACCATTTTTGTCAAAGGTAAACATAGTATAATGTCTTGGTAAGATACTGCATGAATATTGCCAAACACAATGAGCAATTACTACGGTATATACAGTAGTAGTAAATTGATAAACTTAATTTATATTCTCATATGATATACTGTATTTTTAATTTTACTAATGGTATGATTATCTTGAATGAATATTTGTTTTAACACTAGAATTACCAGAGCCTACGAGAAAACTCGTAAATCCGGCCCACCTTAATTCCGTTCGCACCTCTCCGTCAGCGTCTTTTGTCCTGTAAATGTGCCGATTAAGACAAGCAGCAAGCAGCCTGCTATTCCATCCTCCCACTGATTTAGAACGTGCACAAACTTCTCCCAGCTCATGCCTTGTTTGATTATCTGGGAATGAACTGCTGGAGGTTTAGAGTGGAAATAATAGATCGTTATTTGGAACACATGCATTTCATGTGTGTTCTGTTTCTACAGTAATCTGTGTAAACACATTGTTAAAACAGAAACTTTTTCATATTTTAGTAATCAATGTTACAAAATGTAGGTATAAACTATAGAATATGTGAAGCCTGCAGTCCAAAGATCAAATAAACACTTTCACAAAAGGTTCAAGGACAATACAACAGCTAACAGCTTCCGTGGTGTAGCGGTAAGATTTTCTGACTTGTAATCAAGAGGCCACTGATTCGATCCCCACTGCCTCCTATATTTGCCGTTTTCAGTAGTGAGCTGCTCTTATTGTTAATATTATACAGTACACACACATACATTTGGTTTGCGTCTGTAACAGACCATGTACATTTATATTACTGTACTTGTAAAAGTTACCATTTTTTTTTTTCACTTTTATTCTCTCACTCATGATCATGATACATACTACCGCCCCTCTACCAAGGGATCTGACACTGTTAGTTTTTATTTGAAACTGGGAATAACTATAGATGTGAGTAGTGTTTTGAGGCAACTGGACATTCTCTGATCTGGAAGGAAAAAAGCTGACACACAAACGCTGCTGAATCTGCCTTCTTCGTATCTCATGGTCACTTTATTTTTTTTTATTCAATTTTATTGAGTGTTCCTGCTCATGCAGAAGTAGTATGCACCTTATGGTTTATGATGTCGATTTTGCATCCTCCTTTTCTTTTTCCATCGCCTTTTCTAGTAAGATGTGATGACGAAGTTCCTCTGCAATATGAGCAATGAACACTCTTCTTTTCACAGTGGCCTCCCTTACATGCCTTACACAGTACATATGCATTGATCCTGCTGCACTGAAAACCCTCACGCCTTCTGGTGCACGGTGTCGACACAGCATGGAGAAAAAAAAGAAAGAGACAAATATATGGAACACTAATGCAATATTATTTGAAAATGAACAGTGTCAGATTGAGTGTGAGTTTATGCTGGCACTGTTACTTAGAGTCAGATCAGGAGGTGGGGGGGGGTGAGGATTGTTAGAGTGTGATCGTGATTGAAAGAATAAAACTGAAAAAAGCTAACTTTTATAAGTACAGTGGAGCCTTGGTTCACGAACGTCTCGGTACATGTACAAATCGGTTTTTGACCAAAAAGTTCGCCAAACTTTTGCCTCGGTTCACGACCACACACTCGGTATACGAACAAGCCAGTTTCCCTTTCGGTTTGTACATATTCAGTCTCTCCCTGTGCATTTCCTGTGCAGCGAGCGAGCGATCAAAAGAGAGAGAGAGCGCGACACACACACACAGGTGCACGCAAGAGACACACACACACACACAGAGGCGCGCGGGACAGAGGCGCACACACACACAGACACAGGCACGCTTGACAGAGGCACAGAGAGAGCGAGAGAGGGAGGGCTGGACACATAAGGTAGAAAAGGCTTGTTTTTGTTTTCAGTTCTGTTTGCAGTGATTGGTTCATAGCGTACATTGTGGCAATGTTACTTTCTTGGTGGTTTATTAAATTACGGATTTTTCAAATGTACATTTTTTTTCCCTGTGCTTAAAACTCATTAAAAAAAAAGTGTTTTTAGCGAGCGGTTCCTAGCACTATAGCGCAAACTATTGCAGTGTTAGTTTTCTCTGTTGTTCAAGGTTTTCTCAGTGTTATTCAATGTTTTTACATTTAGTTTACTATTACGCTGTGCATTCTATGGTATAATTAACTATATTTGTGCTTAAAAACTAAAGAAATATATATTTACATACAGTTCGTATGGTCTGGAACGGATTAATTGTATTTACATACAATCCTATGGGGGAAATTGCTTCGGTTCATGACCAAATTGGTTTACGACCAGAGTTTTGGAACGAATTATGGTCGTGAACCAAGGTTCCACTGTACCATAAATTTATACTCAATGTCCCATATATTTCTCTCTTTCTTTTTTTTCTGATTACAAGTCAGCAAATCTTACCGCTAAGCAATGGAAGCTATTGTATTGTCTTTGAACCTTTTGTGAAAGTGTTTATTTGATCTTTGGACTTCAAGCTTCACACATTCTATAGTTTATGCCTACATTTTGTAATATTTATTACTAAAATATTAAAAAGTTTCTGTTTTAACAATGTGTTTACACAGATTACTGTAGAAACGGAACACACATGAAATGCATGTGTTCCAAATAACGATCTATTACAGGGGTGGGCAAAGTCATTCCTGGAGGGCTGCAGTGGATGCAGGTTTTTGTTCCAACCCAATTGCTTAATAAGAAGCACTTATTGCTCTAGAAACACTTCTGCTTCATTTTAGTTGTCTCCCTCATTAAGATTTTGAACCAGTATTGCTTATTTAAGCCATAAACAGCTGCTCGGTTTTTAATTGCTACTTATTAGCAATATAATGCAAATGTTAAAAGAAACCAGCAGTTATCCATTTTGCTTGTTACCCTTTACACCTGTGTGTATTTATGGTGCACTATTTGGTTTAATTAAATACTTGGAAGGAAAGAGAAGAGAAAAAAGTGAAGGACTGAGAATTACCCATCCGTTTTACACTTCAAAGTATTTGGATGATATCCTTAGAATGGAAAAAAAATCTAGGATATGAGAATGACTTGACATAGCAGAGTTAAAGCACTAGCTTGCCATGAAATGTAATTATTGGCAAGGATTGTTTTCTAATTAAGCAACTGGGTTGGAACAAAAACCCGCAGCCACTGTGGCCCTCCAGGAATGACTTTGCCCACCCCTGATCTATTATTTCCACTCTAAAACTCCAGCAGTTCACTCCCAGATAATCAAACAAGGCATGAGCTGGGAGACGTTTGTGCACATTCTAAGTCAGTGGGGGGGATGGAATAGCAGGCTGCTTGCTGCTTGTCTTAATCGGCACATTTACAGGACAAAAGACGCTGACAGAGAGGTGTGAATGGATTTAAGGTGGGCCGGATTTATGAGTTTTCTCGTAGGCTCTGGTAATTCTAGTGATAAATACCTTCTATTTTTGAGTTATCTAATAACTTATTACTAAGGGGTATAATCTGCAGTGATACAAAAAATGTTATATACAATACTATGAATTTCAAAAGAGAAATAACATAAAAGCTAACCAAAACATGCCCTCTTGGTTTTTGCTAAAAATTAAATCAGTATTATATATTATAGGCCTCAGAAATATTCAGAATTATCATGAAATAAACACTGTGTGGTCTTCACAACTTATCTCATCATGCTGTTAAGATTTATGTATACTTAATGCATATCTTTATGTTACCTTTATATTAACCTTAATATAGTAATCATGAGTGTAAATTTAAGAAAATCAGTAGGGATGAAACAAATGCAAAATGTAAGCAGAGCACAGTACAAGTGAGCGATCGCTGAATGGTTACAATGGATTTGTTTCTAATTTTAAGCAACAATTGACCATTACACATTAAAAGGCAGGTTTCTGTTGGCTATGTTTGCTTTTCTAATTTCTCTGAACATTCCTAGCTCACAGTAGCAAAAGATGTATTTTTTTTAACAGTGTACATATTTGTGGTTTCCTTTTTACTTTCTTTTATCTTTAGGTCCAAAATATGAAGCAGGAATATTCCTCTTAAATTTAATACTGTTAATTGTATAGTTCCTTATTTTGTTTAGAATCTGTAAATCATCTATCAAGTAAGAATAATTCAATATAAGAATAAAATGAATTTAATTTAGAATACCTTAAATGATTTACATTATTAAGTTGAAGTATAATAGCACTGCATTTTTAATGTAATCTTTTATTTCTTTATCATTTAAGTTAATTAAATACTACAAGTGACACTATAATCTGTTATCTGCTGTTTTTATGTATATGGTATATGTTAAAAAAATGTGGAACATCTGGCTTTTTAGTTTGCATAGGATTGTATTTTTATGAACGGTTAATGGAAAAATTTACATAAGATTTGAATTTAACTTGAACCCTTACTGTGGAAATATACTTGAGACGGTAATAAGAAATACTTAAACAGAAAAATGAACAAAGTAACTTGATTTATTACTCAAGTCAGTGCACAATAATTCATATATGCAAAACATGCATCTGCTAGAGAAAATTATGTCCTTACCAAAATAGAAAACCTGAAAAGATGTGAAAATACACAAATTCCAAAAAAAAAAAAAACTTTTCAGAATACACAGCTAGAACTCAGAAAACCTTATTATTAATTTACATTCTTCTTATAACAAATAGTCTAATAGTCATAAGATTGCATTTTCCTACTTTTACAATAATGGATACTGCACTTGATTACTTTAAAATGATTTCTGTAAGTATTTATAGACTAGTCTTTTAGTCTTGTATTTTTACCAGATCTTTTCCTGTGAGAAACTGAAACACATTTCATAACTGCCAAGTGTCAAGCACATAATGTGAGACATAGGATTGTGGCCACAGTGTCACACATTTTGTTTCATAAATGTCACACTTTTAATAAAAGACTATCAGTTAACCTTTATTTCTAGACCTCATTCACATCGACATTTAGTCTGCCTCCACAAGTGTGAATATTCCAAAATACCATACACAGCCAGAAGTCATCTATTGAATTATACTGTGTCCACATGCTTCTATTGGATGTAAAACATATCCTATTGCAGTAAATAAAACTGTTTAACAATTATGTGATCAGTATCTGTAGTTCCTTTCAAATTTCATATTCTCTCGTGTGCCTCTAAACTCCTGTAATTTGGTTATTGCTGCTGAATTTGACGCTGCAGCTTACCAAAAGGAAGTTTAGCATCAGTTGTAGGACAGACTGTGATTGCCCATTTTGCTTGGCTTTGGCTCACAAGTCCTTTGCTTAGAAAGCATCTGCCAGATACTCTTAGCCCAAGTGTCAGACCTCAGAGGGTTTCTTAGGAATACAGTTTCTGTATCTCATCTGATAAAAGTTAATCAGTCACAAAAAAAGTGATACCGACAAATGTCTCCACGATGCACCATTTACACAGTTGATTAGTGAACCAAGAGTCATAACACAGTGATTGCTGGCCATGATGGACAAAACTTTTGTACAAATTGTTAAGAAAACGTTTGGGTTTATTGACAGTTTGACATTGGTTTCATCCAATGTCAAAATACCAACTCCTTCCTTTGTAGCTCATAGCAAACACGAGAACTGTGCTCTCTCTACATGTTCTTCCTGCTCTCATCCTGACTGTAACTCTGCTCCATACAGCAGGACCCTGATGGCTAGGGGGTGACCACAACAAAGGCTAAAGTGATCCCCTTTACTCAAAAGAACAACCTGGTGCTGGACTGGAAGAGTGAAAAACTATCTGCATTATTGTTACAAAAGCATGCAACAAGTCCAAATCTTGCTAAAATAAAGTGAGATGTACAAGCAAGAGAGAGTTTATACAGAAGTCACATGTTCGTCTTGCTAAAGACAGGACTCAATTCTGATTACACAATGAAGACATAAATTGTTTGCCAGCAAAAGAGGAACCAGTGTGTGTGAAACATTGGAGAAAGCTGCAGTGCTGCTCATAACCAGGAGGTGTGACTAGATAGATAGATAGATAGATAGATAGATAGATACTTTATTAATCCCAAGGGGAAATTCACACACTCCAGCAGCAGCATACTGATAAAAAAAAATTAATTAAAGAGTGATAAAAATGCAGGTAAAACAGACAATAACTTTGTATAATGTTAATGTTTACCCCCGGGTGGAATTGAAGAGTCGCATAGTGTGGGAGAGGAACAATCTCCTCAGTCTGTCAGTGGAGCAGGACAGTGACAGCAGTTTGTCGCTGAAGCTGCTACTCTGTCTGAAGATGATACTGTTCAGTGGATGCAGTGGACTCTCCATGATTAACAGGAGCCTGCTCAGCACCTGTTGCTCTGCCACGGATGTCAAATTGTCCAGCTCCATGCCTACAATAGAGCCTGCCTTCCTCACCAGTTTGTCCAGGCGTGAGGCGTCCTTCTTCTTTATGCTGCCTCCCCAGCACACCACCGCGTAGAAGAGGGCACTCGTCACAACCATCTGATAGAACATCTGCAGCATCTTATTGCAAATGTTGAAGGACACCAGTCTTCTAAGGAAGTATAGTTGGCTCTGTCCTCTCTTTCACAGAGCATCAGTATTGGCAGTCCTGTCCAATTTATCATCCAGCTGCACTCCCAGGTATTTATAGGTCTTCACCCTCTGCACACAGTCACCTCTGATGATCACGGGGTCCAGGAGGGGCCTGGGTCCCCTAAAATCCACCACCAGCTCCTTGGTTTTGCTGGTGTTCAGGTGAAAGTGGTTTGAGTCACACCATTTAACAGTCCTTGATTAGGTTCCTATACTCCTCCTCCTGTCCACTCCTGATGCAGCCCATGATAGCAGTGTCATCAGCGAACGTTTGCATGTGGCAGGACTCAAAGTTGTATTGGAAGTCTGATGTATATAGGCTGAACAGAACCGGAGTAAGTACAGTCCCATGCAGCTCTTCTGTGTTGCTGACTACAATGTCAAACCTGCAGTTCCTGAGATGCACATACTGAGGTCTGTCTGTAAGAAAGTCCACAATGAATCTACTCCCATCTCTGTCATCTTGTCCCTAAGGAGCAGAGGTTGGATGGTGTTGAAGGTGCTAGAGAAGTCCAGAACCATAATTCTTACAACACCACTGCCTCTGTCCAAGTGGGAGAGGGATTGGTGTAGCTTATAGATGATGGCATCCTCCGTTCCCATCTTCTCCTGGTATGCAAACTGCAGGGGGTCGAGGGCGTGGTCGACCTGTGGCCTCAGGTGGTGAAGCAGCAGCTGCTCCATGGTCTTCATCACATGTGACGTCAGGGTGGAATTCATTCAACTCATTATGATGTGATACCTTTGGGACTGGGGTGATGCAAAATATTTTCCAAAGCCTCGGGACACTCCCCTGTTCCAGGCTCAGGTTAAAGATGTGCTGTAGAGGACTCCCCAGCTCCAGCGCACAGGCCTTTAGCAGTCATGGCGATACTCCATCTGGACCCACTGCTTTGCTGGCATGAAATCTCCTCAGCTCTCTGCTCACCTGGGTTGCTGTAATTGTGGGTGGGGATGTCTCTCTTATGCTGGTATCAGCAGAAGGATGGGTGGAGGGTGCAGTACTCCAAGGTGAGAGTGGGTTACAGTAGGGTGGTCAAACCTGTTAAAGAGGTTGTTCATTTGGTTTGCTCTCTCCACGTCTCTCTCTGTGGTGGCACCCTGCTTCGAGCTGCAGCCAGCGATGCTCTTTATCCCATCCCACACTTCCTTTATGCTGTTATTCTGCAACTTCTGCTCTAGCTCTTTTCTGTACTGCTCCTTCGCTGCCCTGAGTTGGACTCGGAGTTCCTTCTGCACGTGCTTGAGCTCATGCTGATCCCAACCTTTAAAAGCCCTTTTTTCCTGGTTCAAAAGGCCCTTGATGTCACTTGTAATCCATGACTTGTTGTTAGCATAGCAGCGCACTGTTCTTATTAGAACTACAATGTCCATACAGAAGCTAATATAGTCAGTAGTACAGTCAACAACCTCCTCAATGTTCTCACTATGTGACTAAGGAGAACAGGGGGAAGAGCTACTGAATAAAGAAAGAAAATGCATAACTAAGCATCCTCCCACGTGTGCTGGAGAAAACTAAACCAGAAGGATAGGAACAAAACAGGAAACAAATCATAAGCACACCTACTTTGAGATCTAAAAACTATTGATTGTAACTCATGTAATAAACTCCACAAAGAGCCATAGTAAGGTTTAGGGCAGGCACCTGTGTATTATTTTCCAGGCTGCAAACTGTAAATAAATGATAGCACGGATGTGCACAAATAGGAGTCCAAAACAGAACTGAGGGAATAGGGAAAAAGTGGAAGTTTTTAAAGGTCAGGATTGGAAGTGACCTCAGCGGGGCCAGGATTTGAAGTGTCTTCAACCATAGGTTCGAGCCTGGATAAACATCAAGGGGGCCGGAACCAGAAAAGTCTTCATCTTTAGGTCCGGGCCCAGAAGTGATGTCAACAGGCCAGGTGGAATTTCCCGTGAATGGTCTGCAGGAAAGCGAGGAAAAGAATCAGTGCACTCTGCCACATCCCAGTCAGATTCGGAATCGCCCTCATTCAAGCCCTTTAGCTGCCTCCCATGCGCACATGTGTGACACTCAGTAGTTAGGATAATGCCAGATAATGCACTCTGATTATTGCTATTACTATAACTGAAAAGTAATAATGTGAAGAATAATTTTTTAGCTGTTATAAATTTATCTTCCTAAATTCAATAGGAAAGTTCAAAACAGCATCTCACACACATTTCCCCCACACAAAAGATCAGTGTTTGGAGTGTAATGCAGCATAGACTAGCTGTAAGCAACTCAATGTCACTTCATGGTGCAGATGCTAGAAACTTAAAAACTAGCTAAAGAACTTATCCATCTTGAACTCATTAAGTTATGTATGTTTTTCTACAGAAGAGAAAACATTCAGCCTAAGCTGAGAAATAGAATTTATAAGTTATGTGCATTCTTCTATAGGACTGAAAAAGTTTAAGCTACTGCAAGTCTGTTTGCTGTTGTTTGTAATTGTCTTTATTTTATATTTTTATATACATATTTATTTACAGGTATATATATTGTAGGATGCAGGAATGACAGGTCATGGAAATAATAAAAGTTGGGACACCAATGGGCATGTTTCATTTAATTGAGCAGAAGTCCAACAAAAAGCAGATCTCTTGGCATTTGTACAAGATTACCTCTCGGGCGCAATAATAACAAGAGTAACTGCTTCTTAGCCGCATAATTTAGGGTAATTTACTAAAAGCTCCATAAGGTAGATTTCTTTGATACAAAAGACACCTCCATCCAGGCAGCCAGGCTTTTTATAGATGACTAACCGGAAGGGGCAGAGCTAAGTGCCCTCACTGGGTGATTTCTCTGAGCTAAGGTAAGAGAAAATGAAGAGAATGTTAGGAACAGTGCACCCTTTCGTCCCAGCAAGTTATCACATACCTTACCTTGATCGAGCTTATGAGGATATCCTCTGATGCATATACAGTATATATATATCTATTAAATAAAAATATCTTGGGTTGAGATGTGATCATCTTGGAGAGATACTTTGAAGTCCCTACTTACAAACAATTTTTCGGAGACACTTTAACATCCCGCAAGACAAGGAAGTTCAGCACCCTATATATTTATATAGTAAAAGAAGCACAAGACACTTGCATAAAGGTTTGGGGTTTTGCCCCATATACTGTAACAAAAATCAGGTCTTTTTCTTTCAGACATAAAACTATCAAAATCATAAGACAAAGATGGCGGGTTTGGGGGGACAATATAAAGGGATGGACGGGAAATCAGACGTGATGGTTGCTGGGAAGGTGTGATGGATTGTAGGTGGTTCACGTCATCTTTGGGGGACCAGAGGGAAGAAAGGAACCCGGAAGTAGAGACCGTTGTGTATTCCGGGTTTTACGGCGACGTCGCTTCGTCTTTTCTACGGAAGAAAGGAGAGAGAGGTTAGTACGCTGTCTTTGTCCCCCAGCCGGGTTTATCGCGGTGCGCGTCGGGTCTTTCAACTGCTCCCGATGCGCTCGTGCGTGACTATATATATAAATATATATAAATATATCCATCTGTTTTGCTTATGTTATGAATAAATTGTATTATTTCATTTACTGCAGAAAGTGTGTTTAGGTTATTTGTTTAAAAATAGTTTATCACTTTGTCCAATTCACAAACAGAGAAAGCTAAACTTATTTAATGGAGACTTTTGCTGATTTCTGAACTTTACAGATCTCTCCATAATTCTTGCCTCCCGGCTGGATGGTAGAGCAGAGATCCCACACACATAGAACATAGTGTACAGTGTCACACACGTGCGCTTAGTAGACAACCAACAAACCCTATAGATCCAAAGAAGACCAATAAACCAAACATACCTGCAATAACACAAAAATAAGAAAATGGCAACTTCACGTCCTTAATTCAGACGTCACTTCCGGCTTCGGGTGATGATGTCACTTCAGGTCCAGCGACGATGACATCACTTCCGGTCCCTGATGATGACGTCACTTCCGATCCAGCCTTGATGACGTCACTTCCACCTTAATTCTATCTAGCAGCCATTTTCTTATAAATACTGATCTAACATCCTCTAAATTTGTCAAATGTTTTGAATTTTTCAATGGTTAACCAATCTTTTGCTGAAAGCAATATATGTGGCAATTCCCCAAATCTTTATATTTGTGTACGTTAATTTCGTCACAACAGTTACATACAGTATAAAGTAAGTCATAGACACTATTAAAGAGCTACTGTGTGCTAATGAAAGATTTATAAAGTTCATATATGTCAAAGTAAGATCATTTGAGAACATGAGATTTATTTTGCAAACTTAAATGAAATGTGGGTAAGAGTTCAGGTGCTGTGAAAATGCATCTATTACTCATTTACTCTTATGTAACAACCTTTTTTCTTTTGGTCTTCATAAAACTATAGGTTATTCATGTCTGTGCAGTGGTACATATTAACATGATCATAAAATTACTTGTTAATATGTTAATATGTCTTACACTAAATATGTAATATTAAGAGAAATGCATCTCAGTTAAGCCACCTCAGACCCATCCAAAGTGAAGTGTTTTTAGTAGGTCACATTTCAGAGATGAATAAACACTTTACTGATGCTTTGTAAATGGTATAAAGACAGAGAGAAGTGTATGTTAAGTTATTATTAACTAATAGTAAATAAGCAAAAGATAGATTTTACAGTATATAAAGTGTTATAGAAATTTGAAAAGGTTTAAGAAGAAAGAACAATTTTTACATTTTTATTTAAATTAAAATAAAAAAAATAAAATTAATTTAAAATTTAAAATTAAAAAAAAAGCATGAGAAGTCGATGCACATTAGAAAAAACAAAGACAAGTAAACAGTTTGAAATTGTGGTAGCACCCAGAAATAACTGCAACTGTCGATACTGAGTTGCACTAAAAGCTTCAAGCATTCCAGCTTATCTATAGATTTAACACACCATAATGATGTTTAATGAGGTCACCTTAATGCTACTATTGCAGCATCAAATGTAAATATAACTAATTTTAAGTGTAAAAGATTATGTATAGCTACATAAGCTACATATATTGTCAGTGCAATTCAACAAAGTGTTTTTCGCATCGAATATGCTGCATGGTTTTCCATGTGATGCTTTGTGAGGTCAGTGTGACATCACAGAGCTGTAATAGCCATGTGCAGAAATTTCACACATGTGAACCGTAAGATTGTTGCTGCTCTGATTTGGGCATGCATGATGTTATGATCTAATCAGTACTTAAACCTTCTCCCTGCATAAAAATATACTTGCAGTTTTTATTATTATTATCTGATCATAATGTGAATATTATGAGTATTGCCACCATATATTACAACACTGATCCCAAGAAACACATAACTTCAGTTTTCAAATCAAAATTGCTTCACAAGGATGACAACTGCATTGATAAGGACTCACAAACAGGTCTCCAATTTGAAGAAGAAATCACATGGCTACAAGGTACAGTGTCTTTAACATGGAGTTGCTTCTTCACAATATTAAATTCATTGTTGCTGAGCAGCTGGAGTTCTTGATTGCTTCCATTCAGCAGAGCTTTTGGGATTAATTGGAGATATCCAGCTTGACTTAAAGGAGTTTAAAGATTAGCATAAGAAGATCTTTACGAAGCTGGGAAAACCATCCATAATTATAGGCTATTACGAAAAACAGATTACAATGTAGGAAGAAAGGGCAAATTATGCCCAACATTCCTCCTATCTCTCTGCTCTTTCTGTAGAAAAGTGTCTTTGGATTTTCACTTAGAACCATGACCAGGGTCATCTTAACAGATGGGCATGCTGGGCAAATGCACAGGGCCCCATGAGCATAGGGGCCCCATACTTATCTATGTATGCTGTGACTTTCTGAGTGGTTGTGTAGGTAGGGGCGCCAGTGCGGACCTGACCGTGACTCCTCTCTAAGGCCACTGTGTTGATATTCAGGCTGTTTTGAAAGCCAGAATAACCCTCAATTTGTAATTCAAAGACCAAGGTGTCATATTCTTATCAGATATTTCCAGCCCCAAAAAAAGAGAGGAAGGCAGAGTTTAATCCATTCCTAGAATGTAATAAGGTCACCCACACAATTGGCTATGTTTGCTATGATGACCTAGCATAAACTATGGATACCATTGAAAACTTCTGCTCTGCCAGTGTGTTTTTTTTGTAATGGTAACTACCAGCTGATACATCCCAGGATGCATGGCACTGTTTGGGGAAATTTCTTCCTAAACATATGTATGGATGAACTGGGGATGTCTGTGGCAGATTATACATTCAGTGGGGTTTGGGGCAAGTTTCAGCAGCATGATCAAGTCCTTATATTCATCTCTCATGGTAGTGATTCTTACTAATTTGAATATTTCTGATCCCTTACAAATGTTTAAAGGTGCCAGTCAGGGATGCCCCTTTTCCCGATGCTCTTCAATCTTTCCCTCAAGTCCTTATCAATACACATTATACATAAGTTAATTACCCCATCTCAATGTATGGCGACCACCATAAAATATCACTGCATGCAGATAATATTCTACTCTGCCTGGGTAATTCTAAAATATTTTGATTCCTACAGATGTCTTTCATCCTTCAAAATAAGTTGGTCAAAACTGACTCAATTACCACTAACTAAACCTTAACTTTGTAAGGTTTGTCCCTTTATCTACCTCTATTAAGTATTTAGGCACTGATATCTTTCAATCACTGCAAGACACCAAACCCCTTATTTATCAGGGGACACTCAAAAATGTGAGAGAATCTCTAAATTCATGGTCATTTATGCCCCATTCTTTTCAATTCTAGATGAGGTATTATTAACATTAATATAGTTCCCTGCCTCAGTTTTGTTGGAATGTTTCCACTCCCAATTGCAGTACTGTTTCCATGTAAGGCCATACTTATCTACCTTCTTTTGAGACTAAAAAAGGTTTTATTAAACACTTCACACTGATTTGAGACAAAGGTGAGAGTGGAGCTTTCTTGCCAGATTTTGAGCTACTGTATATCACTGGGCCCCATCTCTGATGACCCTCCCTCATGTATGGTATCACCCTCCTCTTCTCCACTGATAAACTCAGGGATTGATCTTCAAGGATCCTCACATTTTTATACTTCTACACTTGTCTTCGCTTCATTAATTTTTATCCAACAGAGACTCTTTCCTTTAGGGTCAATTACAGCAAATGTTGCCTTTTCATCCCATTGAAAATCACCTGATTCCTTTTCTCCTTCCTACTGGGAATCTTCTTTTTAATTTGATCCATTTGGAACTGTCAGCAGCAAGGTTCAGTGAGGCATCTGGCTTTTAAATTGTTAAATGATCTGATATGGTACAGCTGGTCAGACTTTTGGAAACCTCTTAGTCCCGGCAAAATCCCTAATCCTTAGCTTTACATGGCGCAAATGCAGTGCTGGTCCATATCTTGGTGATACACTCAGGTTCCTTTGTTCTCCGCTGTTTGTAAGTTGAAAGTGTCAGGGATGGATTGAGATTGGTTGCATTAAGGGGTGAAGTGGTATTTTGTGCCAGTACCATGTTTTATTCTCTTGTTAAAAGTTGGCTCTTGTATTTCAATAAAAAATTTATCACAAAAAATAATTTCTGTGTAGCCTTGGCTTTAAGGATGAGTTTGCTATCTTGTTGAAAAACAAACCTCCCAAGGCCCAGGTTTCCTCAAGGATTTTTCTATCTTATTGCATTGATTAGACTCTCACAAGCCTTCAAGGGTGTACTAAAGAAAAGCCACACAAAAGCATCATGCAGTCAGCACTATGCTTCCCAGGATGGCATGGGTATGGTGTGTTTTTGATAATGTGCAGTGGCTGCCTTACGCAAATGTAATGCCAAATCTAATGGCCAATAAGCCCAATTTTCCTTCTTTCTGCTGACTTCACAGTCTCCCATTTGCCTTGTAACGCACTCTAGTCAAAATGGCATGTTTTTTTTAACTTTCTTTTTTTCCACTGTCCCATAAAGCTATGACTAGTGAAACACAAGGCAGCAGTTGTTGTTTGCACAGTCTCTCCAATCTCAGCTTCCTGGTCGTCTTCTTGCATGATTACTCAGGTTTTGTGGAGAGCCTGATCTAGGCAGATTTACAGCTGTGCCATAGACTTTCAATTTCTTAGTGATTGACTTAACTGGACTCCAAGGGATATTCTTGTGTCCATCCCAGAGTTGTATTTTTCAATCTTTTCACAGAGGTGTTTCATTGTATAAGTTAGACTGTGATATTGACACACAATAAGTTGGTCCTCCCAAATAATGTACATTTATACTACAATCAGTTGAAACGTCTTCACTACAGACAGGTGGCCTCTATTGATCTACTTTTGTGACTTCTAAAACCAATTGGCTGCACCAGTGATGATTTAGATGTGTTATATTAAAGGAGCTGAATACTTCTGTAATCAGCTATTTTGCCTTTTATATTTGTAATTAATTTAGACAAATGTTCACATTCTATTTTCATTTTGAGATCAGAGATTCTTTTTCTGTTCATCAGCATCACATAAGCCAAATGAAATGTACTTTATTTCAATATTATATACCGTAATAACAAAATGTGAAAAGAAAAGGGAGAAATGTTGTTTATAGGCAGTGTATCCCATGGCTGATTTGGTGTCTCAAAGTTGAATGCCCAGACAATGCAATTGAACATGAACTATCAAAGCCTCATTAGCATGCCAGGATGTAACTGTCCACCTTTTCTGGATCAGCGAATTGGTTGCATTCCAGGGATTCTAAATGGCACTTCATTAACACTAGAATTACCACAGCCTACGAAAAAACTCGTAGATCTGTGCTACCTTAAAATGCTTTGCACTTCTCCGTCAGCATCTTTTTTCCTTTAAATGTGTTGATAAACAGCTAGCAGTCTGCTATCACATCCCCCACCAGCACACAGTTTTATCATCTCAAGTCTGTTTACCTGCGTGTCAGTTGCTTGGAGTTGTATAGAGTAAGAAGTCAAGCAAAATCACACCTTTTATAAATACTATATTGTTATTTGGAACACATGCATTTCATGTGTGTTCCGTGTCTACAACGATCTATGTAAACACTTCGTTAAAACAGAAAAGTTTTTCATGTTTTAGTAAGAATTGACAAAATGTAGACTTGAAGTTTATAATGTGTGAAGCCTGAAGTCCAAATATCAAAGAAACACTTTCACAAAAGGTACAAATATAACTGAACAAGAGAAAACTGTGCGCTGGTGGGGGATGTGATAGCAGACTGCTTATTAGCAGCTAGTAATTCTAGTGTTAAGTTTTTACTGGCTCTGACACAAATCTGCTCCTGATGGGTCCCCGAGAGTAGTCATTTCACTCTACATGCCTTGCTCCTGAACTATCTGCTCAAAGCTCCTTGTAGTTTGGGATAAAGAGCTAATTTTATTTGCTACCAGAAAGTCACATGAGCTAAGCCCATACAACGCCTTCTATGGTTGAGTGTTACTTCTTACTTTCAAGTCTGCTGTTTAAGTTCAAGAAGTTCTCTAGGTATTTCTATAATTTTTGGTGGTATCACAACTTTTGCATTGATTATACCCGCCCATGATGCCTCAGAGGAATTCTGAGGATTGTATTTGTGTCCAGACTGTTCTAACAAAGTCTCCACTGTATTCCATTTTAATGTAGCCACTAAATATTTTGCTGCTCCCTAAGAGGACCATCATTTGGGCCAGACTATCAAACTGAAGCATGCCTAAAATACCATTCATAAGGAACATCTATCTTTGTGCTTAATACTGCATAAATATCTGATAGTACAGCATTAATTAAATGCTGTATTAGAGAAAGTGCATCAGTCTTAAGCAGAAGTGGAAGATGGCCAAAGCTACAGCTAAATGACAATGAACTCAGATAGACAGATTCAGCAGCTCCCTACTAAACAGATACACCACAGGGAATAGAAAGCTTGCCTGTTGAAAGAGTCCCCCTCGGAATCTGAGATCGAAGTGATTCGAGTTGACTTGGCAACATCAACCCCACACAAACCAATCGCACACTGGGCCAAATGAGTTTTACCCCTGCTCCTACTCGAGCCGATGACAACGGAATCTGGGCGTTTCAGCAATGCAAGCGGGGGCATGTCTAGGTCACCTCTGTCATCTCAGGTAAGTGTTGACATCCAAAGACACTTTGACCCTCTCCACTCCGCCACCATGCCAGCAGACCATGGTGAGGTACAGTACTTGTTACTGGAAATTTGATTCTACGCCACAGTATTTCAATGTAAAACTTTTGTTTCTTGTTTTCCTGGTGCACGAGTACAAGGCATTACAAGATGAGCCCCAAAATCTGAGCACATCTCACCTGTTTTAGCATCATTACATTGGCTAACTGTGTCCTTTAGAATAGATTTCAAATTACTGCTAATGGTATATAAAGCGCTGAATAATCTTGCTACCTTGTGTATTTTGAAGTGAACAGTCAGCATGGATTCAGAAGAGGGAGGTCGTGTTTTACTAACATGCTGGAATTCTATGAAGAGGCAACAAAGGATACGATCAAAGTGGAGCTGATGATATTATTTATCTGGACTTTCAAAAAGCATTGGATAAAGTGCCACATGAGAGGTTGGGCATCAAATTAAAAGAAGTGGGAGTTTAGGGTGATGTTTTTAGATGGGTGCAGAATTGGCTCAGACACTGGAAGCAGAGGGTGATGGTGCGAGGAACCTCATCAGAACTGGCCGATGTTAAGAGTGGTGTTCCACAGGGGGCAGTGCTAGGGCCGCTGCTATTTTTAATATATATAAATGATTTAGATAGGAATATAAGTAACAAGCTGATTAAGTTTGCAGATGATACCAAGATAGGTGGATTAGCAGATTATTTGGAATCTGTTATATCATTACAGAAGGATTTGGATAGCATACAGGTTTGGGCAGATTTGTGGCAGATGAAATTTAATGTCAGTAAATGTAAAGTATTACACATAGGAAGTAAAAATGTTAGGTTTGAATACACAATGGGCAGTCGGAAAATCAAGCGTACACCTTATGAGACGGATTTAGGAGTCATAGTGATGTTCAGAAGCCATTAGGAAGACTAACAGAATGTTAGGTATTATAGCACAATGTGTGGAGTACAAGTCCAAGGAGGTTATGCTCAACCTTTATAATGCACTGATAAGGCCTCATCTTGAGTACTGTGTCAGTTTTGGTCTCCAGGCTACAAAAAGGACATAGCAGCGCTAGAAAAGGTCCAGAGAAGAGAAACTAGGCTCATTCCAGGGCTACAGGGGATGAATTATGAGGAAAGATTAAAAGAGGTGAGCCTATACAGTTTAAGCAAAAGAAAATTAAGAGGTAACATGATTGAAGTGTTTAAAATTATGAAGGAAATTAGTACAGTGGATCGAGACTGTTATATTAAAATGAGTACATCAAGAACACGGGGACACAGTTGGAAACTTGTTAAGGGTAAATTTCACACAAACATAAGCAAGTTTTTCGTTACACAAAGAACGATACATGGAATAAGCTACCAAGTAGTGTGGTAGACAGTAAGATGTTAAGGACTTTCAAAAGTTGACTTGATATTTTTTTGGAAGAAATAAGTGGATAGGACTGGCATGCTTTGTTGGGCTGAATGGCCTGTTCTCGTCTAGAGTGTTCTAATGTTCTAATTTCTGTTCCCTTAACCTCAGAATGTCTAACACTGGTTGGCTTATTAAATCGAGAGCTAAGTATAAAGGAAGTGGTAAGGTGGTCTTTTGCTGTTATGCACCAAAAATATGGAATGCTTTATTGATAGAGATATGCCAGGCTAATACCATTGATCAATTTAAAAAACTATTAAAATTTTTCGATTTGGCCTTTTCTAAATTCACTTCTTTTCTACTTTTAATAGATTATATATGCATTGTAATATCATATACTTCATGGATGTGCTGTCATTATTAATCCCTACTTTCTTCTGTTTTCTTTTCTGGTTTCTCTGTGGTGGTGTATTGTGCCACCTCCACTTGATCGCAGTATTATGCAGAAATTCGTGATGATGGAATGAAAAGAGATATTCTGTCTACAAAACCAACTGCATCAAATTTTCTAAAATAAAAATTAAAAATAGTAAGATTGACTTTAGAAGAAGGCAGCACGGTTGTGCAGTGGTAGTGTTCCTGCTTCGCAGTAAGGAGACCTGGGTTCGCTTCCCAGGTCCTCCCTGTGTGGTTTGCATGTACTTCCCATGTCTCTGTTGGTTTCATGCGGGTGATCTAGTTTCCTCCCACAGTCCAAAGACATGCAGATTAGGTGCATTGGCAATCCTAAATTGTCCTTGGTGTGTGTGCGCTCTGCTGTGGGTTGGTTTCCTGCCTGGGGATTTGTTCCTGCCTTGTGCCCTGTGTTGGCTGGGATTGGCTCCAGCAGACCCCTGTGTTAGGATATAGTGGGTTGGACTTTACAAGGTCTATGTTAGGTAGAAAGCACAAGTGGGGGCTGGATTGTTTTTTTGGCCTGAAACCCAGGCAGATTTTGATCTTTTTTTCTCCCGCATCTTGCCCCTAAAGTTTTTTTGTTTTTTCTGTGCTTCCTGGTCATCTGACCATAGGATAGAGATTATCGTAGTTAGTGAACTTAAAAAAAAATATCCAAATTAGGAATCTACTACTTGTATATTTGTGTCATGTAAGTGCATATTGATTACTTATAAATTATTTTTATATATTATTTATAATAATATGTTATATATACGTTTCTGTTTTTAACTTGCTGTTTTTTTCTCTAGTAACTCTTGTTTTATATTGTGTAAAGCACAATTCATTGTATGAAAATGTGTTATAGAAATAAAAATGATTAATCTGCTACTTGCTTACTTATTACTTTTACAACAGGAAAACTCTAGAAATGTGATTTATAGTGGGCCAGTATTTTAGAACCCACACTCCTCTCAATTCAATTGGTTCTAAAAAAGACTTCAATAGGAAGTTGGGGTTAGAGATTTAGTTTGACAGTTTGATTATTATGATTCTAGTCACTAAAATTGTTAGAAAAATACATCTTTAGTTAAACAAAGCTGCAGTAAACAGATGAATTAGGAGACAGATAGATTATTACCTATGTATCTGCGTACACATTGCAGACAGCTTAATAGCTTTGGTGATAGTAATTATCCGCTAAACCAGGAGTTGGTGCTAATCTAATGTCTTCTCTTCTCATCCCTATGCAGAATGAACGATTAAGAGCCACTCCATTGCTGACATAACTTCCATTGTCTGTTCACCAGGACCCACACTTTCCTGCCACATGACCACTTATACCCAAGAACAAGCCATCTTGTTTGAAGATTATTCCTGAAGTCACATCTGAGAAGATGTCTCTGCAATTATTTCATGATGTTATGTTTTCCAAAACTTTCAGTTATACAGGGACACCGAAGTGGTGCCCTGACTCTTTATCTTTGTCGGTCCTCTCTTTTACAGTGGCATAGCTGTCAGGATTTTCTGGAAAGATGACAGAACAGCAGGACCTGAATACCACTATCACAACCATGGCAACAGAACTGCAGTCCCTGAGGGTCCAGGAGGCAAGCACTGAACTCAGCTCTCCAACAGGACCCGTCACGCACTCCATTACAGATATTGCTATCATTACACCTGGAAGATGACATTGAGACATATATTCTTATTTTTGAGATAACTGCTGTCCAACATCACTGCACATTTGTGAGGAGTGGGCACAAATACTGATACCATTCCAGGAGGGAGAATTATTACGACCTCAAAAAGAAAGATGCTACTGATTACATTTTCCTGAAGGCCGAGGTGTTAAAGAAGTATGGCATCCCACCTTGACAAGAAGGGTTATGTAAGGAGTGGAGATTTGACACAAAGCAGTTAGCTTACTTCCAGGCATTCGACATCTGGGGGAAAGTAGGGCTTTAGCTGCAACTAGATGTCAATGATGGCAAAAAAGTTGTTGAACGGTTAGTATGTGACATCTTAGTCAATGTCCTCCCTGTGTTCCTCGTCGAGTCAGTCCAGAGGCAGTATAAAGACATGAATGCCCTCATTGAAAAGACTGAGCAGCACAGAGTGGTCTCTCAAAGTAAGCGATCAGGACAGTCTGCTCACCAATCTACCCAGATAGGGCAAGTCACCAAAATCAAGCCTATCCACCATGACATGGAATCCACAGCAAAGACCAAGGAGAAACACATGCCTCCCCTCAGCTGTTTCTAATGCAGGGAGGCTAGCCACATCATCCTCAAATGCTTGCGGACCGATAGTCTGCAGTTGGGCACATGGAGGAAGGCATTTTGCTTTTGCTAATCCCTTATCCATTCCCTTTACAGGATTGGTGGTGGTGAATGGACATTGGGTTACCACATTCATAGATTCCGGCAGCAACATTTCCACTGTTGCTTGCTGCTGTGTGGTCCCACGACAGTACAATATTGGATCAACCAGTCTAACCTGTGTCTACAGGAATACCCAGTGGTACAGTTCTGCCTCCTGTTTCATCACTTATGAGTGATGATATGCACACTAAAGGTGGCCGTTATGCAGAACCCATCTTACCTGCAGTTGGACTGGTCTAAGAGTAAAAGCGGTAAGGCAACAACTACTCCTAGGAATGTACTGGACCTTGCTTTAGTCTCAAGCTGTCTCCACACCGTGCCCTCAGCTGACTGGGGAGCAAGCCATTTGACTACCCAATATGACATGGCCAACGACATGCCAACCTGTGCCGACGTCTCTATGGAGACCAACACCAAGATATCACAGTTGATTGCCCTGCCACGACGTCACCTCAGAGCTATTTTCTATTTAGGCAAACTCCAGTTTCTTTCAAAGGAGAACAATGGAATGAAGATTCCCTTAAGTTTGCCAAGAATACAGTTGTTCTAATTAATGGAAAGTGCACTGATCATCCCATGCCATGGGGCTGCATTTTGTTCTAAACAATGACTTACTACATATATCACGTAGCAGAACATGATGGTGAGGTTAAGCCGCTGCTGCTAATCTCAAAACTAGCTCACAGTCACCTCTCCCAGGAACTGACATTTTACTGAGAAGATGCTCAAGTGTATTAAGCTCAGTTTTTATCGGCCTAGGATCAATGAGGGCATCTGGACCATGCTCCTCTTGTCCCCATGCCGCTGACTGTCATCCCATTTGAACACATAAGGGTCGACGATGTAGGACCTTTTGAACCCTCCACCAGAAGACAGAAATTCCTTCTTGTTTTGGTAGACTAAGTTATGCAATATCCTGAGGCTATCCCCTTGAGAGCAGCTAATTTCAAGAAAATCAGGTGCATCACTAATTAGATGACAAGGCATTTGCCTACTTGAGGGACATCAGGCCTAGATGGCCCAGTGTCTCTTTCCAATATTTATTCTGCTTGACAGCATGGCCCATCATTGGCCTTCATGGTTACAAGAAGAGCAACATTTACGTGAAGAGCAACATTTTCTTACGACAATGTAGTTCAAAGTGCTTTACAAGATGACAAACAGAAAGTTACAAAAAAAGAAAAACAATTAAAATTAGGTAATAATATTAAAGAATAAGTAACAACAAAACAAGGTAAGGTCAGATAGCTGGGAGGACAGAAAAAAAAACCAAAAAAACTCCAGTTAGGCAAGAGGAAAAAAAACCCAAACAAACAACATCTGCAGGGGTTCCAAGGCAAAAAGACCTGCCAGCCCCCACTGGGCATTCCACCTAACATAAATGTCCCTAAATCAGTCCTTGATGCATTGTGCTTTGATCGGGTGGTGTTGGAGCAGATCGCTACCACAGAAGAACTGGAAAAGACAGCAGAGAATGAAGGGGTTTAGTACACACTGTGGAGCCCTGAAGAATGGGGTGGAGTGGCGGCTCTGAGGCTAAGGATCTGTGCTAGTATACCAAAGGTTGCCGGTTCCAATCCCCGTCACTGCCAAAACAGGTCCTACTCTGCTGGGCCCCTTAACCTTCAATTGCTCTAGGGGCACTGTACAATGGTTGACCCTGTGCTCTGACCTCAAGGGGTATTGTAAAAACTAACAAATTCCTAATACGAGAAATTGTATAAGAAAAAAGAAATGATAATTTTTTACCCGTATAGTCTATTATGAATACAACTTAAATGTAGCTACGAAATAGCTAAATTTAAATAATGGGTTTATAGAAGTTTTTAAAAACGTTCCACATTATTAACATGGGGAATTTAAATTAGTATTCCAGATTGTAGGTGCATAATAACAAAAGGTTGTCTTACCACTTCTTTTAAGCTTGTCTCTTGGAATTATAAGCAGACCTCCATTCGAAGATTTAAGGTTATGACTTGGAGTGTAGGGGAACAGGCATTCCAAAATATTGGTTACAGCAAGATTATTTAAGACTTTATAAAGCATTAATATAAATTCTGTATATTTAAAACATATTTTAACAGTATGTTTTTGTTGGTACATCTGATAATTGTTAAAGTAGATTGAATTAACAAAACATCTGCCCTGTCCGACATTTATTCCTGCCTTGAGTCCAATGCTTGCAATGACACCCTGGCTTCCCTCAACCCTGCTCAGGATAAGTTCGTTTAAAAATGGTTGGATGAATGGATTGATGAATGGAATGGTGTTCACTTACAATTTAAGTCTTAAAATGAGTTTTGTCATCAAGCTATAAACTAATAAACGAAAAATGAAAGGAATGCAATAGTCAATACATGTCCATGTCTTCAAAGCAAGAACATTTATTTTTTTATTACAGTGTATTTTAACAAGTGATGAGTTTGGAAGATCTTTAAAAGGTAAGTACCACTTAGAAAGCCATTTTAGCCTAAGTGACTGAAATCCATTGTGTTTACTGAGTGTGTCATATGTTCTCTTGATTCATTTTGTGAGCCTCATCCCAGCTATTATGCGTTTACAAATTACAGAGTGCTTTATCTTTCAAGCCTTTCCTTTGGGATATAGTCAACAAAACATTGCGAGGTGTGTATTGCCCTTTTATCACACAATTTCCTGAATAGTAAAAAGGAAAATCCAGTAACTCTTTAATTTTTTGCAAAAATTTTGTTCAGATCTCCATATACATTTCTAAGACACCCTATGGCTATGAAGTTTTGCCAGGAATTTAGGTTTTGTGTTAATCTTAAATAGAGCATTTTATTTTCACCTTTAATATATACAGAAGAAAAGCTGAATGAATTAGTTTAATAACTCTCAATATTTGCCCACCACGACTATTTTAGTCAGATTCAATGAAGAGAGAAATGATTGCTCAAAGGCAGTTTTCTGTGTAATTTACATTTTGAAGTTCAACATGCGGTGTTGTGTGTACTGTAAACATTCCCAAAGCTGTATAAGGCATCCACACTGGGTTATATGTGCACATACTACTTTATAATGTGACAAGGTCAACATTTTCTATGAATAGCGCATTAACCTGTGAAAGTACGTGCATTAGCCTGCAGGGAAATATAATAGTGTAGGGCCTTTTATGTGAAAGAAGGTGAATATAAAATCATAAAAATATATAGCTATGAATGCTTTTAAGAGCTGGAAAAAATGTGTTGGGAAGAAAGCAATACACTTAAATGCTTTAAGGAAAAATGGCAACTTTCTCTTTACTTAAATAACTTAATATCCTATTAGGCTTCAAATTTACATCTGTAAATGTTTGAATAATGCTGGTGATGATTATGGGTAGTTTCAAGTTTTGGACCCTTCCAATTTGTATTCAAATTTAGTATTTTTAAAACCTACACTTTACATTTATTTACATTGAATTGCATTTTTTACCAATCTGATTGAATCCGATATTTTGATAAACTATTATTATTATTATTATTTTTAATTTAGTGGTTTACTTCACTCAGTAAGGTAGATATATACAGGAGCTCCAATATTTTGTCTGTTTCAATTTTAATCAGGAGCCTAATACTTCATATCCAAGTGCCCTAGTTATGTATTCATAGGTGAAGGAGCCAACAGCATACATTTGAGGAACTCTGTCCTTAAGTGACCTTGGACATTATACTCTACATGTCCGCATCTAGAAGACACTCACAAATACACCCATAAAGCCTGTTCCTCACCCTAGTTTAAATACTTGGTCTACTACTGTCTTTCAGTTCCCTACAATCCAGATAATGTAACTTTAGTTTAGACAGTTATATATTTCTTAAAAAAATAATTCTCTTGTCATTTATTGCCTTCTAACTAAGAAAATGCAGTACATGTTATGAATAACAAGAAGTGGTGATTTATGCTTCCTCTCCCGTCTCCACCTGTGCCACCTCTTCATCACTATAGTAATCTAGGTGGGCACTGATGTGCCAAAAAGCTTGTCGGGGATATTGGGAGGTGGTGGTGGAATAAAGCCCTTCATTCCAATATCCAGTATTTCTTGCAAGCTGTATGTTATCGGAGCTATTCTGGACTGAGTACAGTTGCTCATTGTGCTTAAAAGTAAAAAATAAAAGTAATGGTAAAATAAAGAACAAAGTGATATCAAAATGGAGAGCTTGGGGTCGCTGCATTCATGCGTGCTGGCATGCGCGCTGCCATGCTGCATGTTTGTCTAGATGTTGCATTATGATTTTTTCATTTATATTCAATGTCAAAATGTATAATCAATGTGTTTCAGATAGTGGTGATGGTAATTAATTCCAAACACATATTATACAGTATATACTTGCCATTTATCATATCAATATAGATTGGATTTATGCTTCTGGACTACTCAAAGCTTGCTTTGTGACCATAGTAAAACATTACCCAAATTCCAGATTAATTACTCGCCATAGTGGATATTGATATGTGTCAAGCAGATTATTGCTTATTGGTAAAACAGACTGTTCAATGAATTCAGGAGTTACTTATTAATTATTATTGTTATTATCAGTGGTATCTCTTAGGCTAAGGATCTGTGCTTTTATCAGGAAGGCTGCTGGTTCAAATCTCATTAATACAAGAAGGGATCCTACTTGAGCAAAACCCTTAGCCTGAAAACCGCTCCAGGGCCGCTGCACAATAGCTGACCGTGCACTCTGATTTCCAAAGGTCGTGCAAAAAGACCCTTGGTGATTAATACAGTGTACCAAATACCAAAAAAATAATTGCATTAAATAATACCCCAGGATGAAATTAGTAAACAAAATGCATATTATATTTATTTGAGATAAACTGAGTTCTCTAAACATAAACTTAAATCTAAAACTAAAAATCAATCTATTTGACTGAATTTTGAATAGATTATAGTGTAACGGCAGAAATTTAACTGAAAGTACAAAGTACGATATTAAGCATAGCATTTAATTTGTCCATCCTTATAATCTCTTATACAAACATACCAGTATTGAGTATGTTACACTTAGTGACTGAGGTTGGTGGATCTCATTGCCTTGAGGGTTTTATTAGTAGAAATTACAGAGTATGGCATATTACATGACCACCTTATGAACTGCACTTTTTCCAATATATCACAGGCTTGCCACTTTTTGACAGCCAATTAGGACGCTGCCTGACTATGCTGGTGTCTGTATTAATATTTCTAGATATGGTGAGTTCAGCCACAGTCTCAGTCTATCTTTTTCCTACTACTGTTCTGTAGTGATATGTCATACATGAGGCATTGGAAAGGAAAAACATCTTCTGTTTGTGTTGTTCAAAGCACCTGCTTTCCATCTGTTGAACCAACCATAAAGTTTTCATCCATCCATCCATCCATTATAAAACCCTGTGATGATGTGGGTTCTGGCTCCACGCTCCCATGGCTGTTTGGGAACCCTTGAACCCAACACCGTGGATAATGAAACCGAGAGAGCTAGTCAATGGAGGCAAATTACTGAGCAAGGGGAAGGTATACGAAAGGTGCAACAGTGCTTTTATTTATAACTGTCCATCAAAACAAAACAGTGTTCATAAAGTGCAGTTCTTCAATAAATAAATACTTTAAGATGAAAACGTGGAGATTCAAAACCATCAGAAAAAGTCTTCTTAAAAACAACGAGGTTTAAAACGATCAGGAAGCTGTCTTTAAAAACAAATAACAAACCCGGTGCCTTCGTTTAAAACTAGCGTCCCACTTGCTTCACCCATCAGGGCCACGCAACAAGGGAGACGCTCACTCTGCAGCTGACCTTCTTCCTACTACTGCTACTGCCAGTCGCCTTCCCGATCCTTGGCTCCGGTCGGCTCCCACCTGACAGTGACTTGGGAATCCCATAATGGCCAAGGCGCTCACATTCGGGACACTGCATCCCAAGTCCCGACTCCCGCTACCGACTGCGGAGAGTCCTGCACCTTCCCGGTCACTCCCGCCCTGCCACAAACTTCTGCGGGCGTTACCACAACCACTTCTCCCAGGTGTTGGCCAAACATCCAGTTAGCCTTCAGCTACCTGCAAGCGTCTGCTCGCCTCCTTCCTACTGCACCGATTTGCTCGCGCTCTTTCTCTCCTTCCTGCTTCCAACCTCCGTTTCCTTCTCTCTACTCTCTCGTTCCTTCCCCAATCTCAGCCGCCGCTTTTAAAATGACGCGGGCCACAGCAGCTGCAGCATTAGCCATGGGACAATCACGAATGTGGGCAGTTCCTCACCTGTGCACTCGGTGAGAAACGCCCACACCCTACGGATTGCCCCACGGCTCACTATGGCCCAACGACTCCTCGCTAAGCCGCGATCGCGTAATAAAATATAAAATAAATAATAAAATATAAAATAAATAATAAGCGCGTCGATTATTTATTTAAAAATGGCCTTTACTCAGTGAGCTGTGGACCAGCTATACCACATACCACCCCCCATAAAACTCCAGTTGCATGGGAAGGCTGCACACCACTGCCAACCCAATGCAACTGGAGCTCAGGTCCACAGCTCGGCCACTCTACACTGCACTAAAACAATAAAAGCACAAAAACAACTCCCCACAATAAAACAAACCCAAGCCCCCTTCATTAAACAGGACATTAAAAGAATAAGAACTTTAAAAGACAATTAAAAACCAGCAATAAATAAATGTACTTAAAAAGCTCAGTCTCTTAAAAATGTCCTCCTCTGGCTTGGGTACGTGGGTCCTTCCAAAAAGTCAGTTACCAATCCCACTTGCTGCTCTGTCTCCTCTTCTGGCCTCCACTGCTAGCTCATCCCACCGCTGCCACCAAATGTGACGATGTGGGTTCTGGCTCCACGCTCCCATGGCCGTTTGGGAACCCTTGAACCCAACACCGTCGATAATGAAACCGAGTGAGCTAGTCAGTGAAGGCAATAATTGAGCATCTGAGCAAGGGGATGGTTAAAAGTGAAACAGTGCTTTTATTAAAAGAAACAATCAAAACAAAAACAGTGTTCCATGTAAAGTGCAGTTCATTCAAAGTTCTTTAAATAAATAATCCATTAAAAGAACGTGGAGGTTAAAATCAATAAATAGAAAAAACAATCCTTTAAAACGAGAGGTTAAAAATCTTCTTTAGGAAGCAGTCTTAAAACAACAAACAAGCTTGGTGCTTCTTTTAACATGTGACTCCCCTGCATCTCCCTGTCCAGGCTTCGCAACAGAGGAGTCACACTCTCTATGCAGCTGCCCTCCTACAACACACATTCGAGACTGGAGACCTCCCGATCCCTGGCTCCGGTATGGCACTCATCCCAGCCTCGGAGAACTTGGAATCCCCAATGTGGGCGACCTTTACATGGAACACTGTTTTTGTTTTGATTGTTTCTTTTAATAAAAGCACTGTTTCACTTTTAACCATCCCCTTGCTCAGATGCTCAATTATTGCCTTCACTGACTAGCTCACTCGGTTTCATTATCGACGGTGTTGGGTTCAAGGGTTCCCAAACGGCCATGGGAGCGTGGAGCCAGAACCCACATCGTCACAAACCCGCTATATCCTAACTACAGGGTTTTCATATATAATATAACAGAGTTAGTAACTTTAAAATGTCTTTGATTCTACCTATGTTATAAGAAAACCAATCGTTATATGGCATCCCTGAAACCCCCCCAGTACTAGTAGGTACTCTCTTAGTCTTCTGCCGACATTACTGCTTGGTGCAGTACTACTTATCCCTTTAGAACCCAACATTCTTTATGAGAAAAAGGCTCTCCGGGTGCAAGTATTAGAGTAGAATGGTGTTGTGATAGTCTGGTATATTTAAATAAAATATGTACATACAGTGGATTTTGGCAGTCACAAAGGAAAAATGGTACAACAGAAGGCTTACATTGCTCAATTACTAGCCTTAATATTAGGCAGCTACTGGTAATGCATAAAGCATGCAAGAGCTTGTTTCTTTCCCTCAACATTAGACATCACAGTACTGAAAAGAAAATTAGGCTTCAGCCTTAAATAAGGAGAGAAATTTAAAGCTCTGAACAAGAAAACAATATCAAAAATCCAAAGAAGCATAACGTTTCAAATCCCAGGCACAGAGAGAAAAAAGTCTTTATATATACAAATATAGTATAATCACATTTCTATCCCTTTAAAAATTGAAAGCATCAAAAACGTATTGTGTTGTTCAGAATGTAGTTGTCCTGTTCCTTCAGTGATCTGGGAATCATTCATATATGGTGACCCTTAAGGGCAAAAGTGGAAACAATTAAAAGCCAGTGAGTAAAATAAAAAAAAGGTAAATGAAGTTAACATAAAATGACATCAGTTCAATTATTTAATTATACATCAAAATGAGAGTGTGAAATAAACTTTAAAAATCTTAAATCAACATCAGTCCCGTTAGGGAATCTACACTTGAGTTTTCCTCGCAGTTTTATCATATTATCATTTTACTAGGTCCCATTCTATTGTTTTAATGTTAAAATAAAAGTTTTGGCAACTACAAAGAAATATAATATATAAAAGTACTGAAACAGACACAGACCAACTGCTACCACAGTCACTAAAGAAAGAAAAAGAAAAAAGAAAAAAATATGAACAACCTCAGGTGCAGTCTAACAAGAGCATGTTATGCTGGATCACTAAGCCTTGATTTACATGCTGAGACCAAGAAGACTTCTCAGATATTGGCTATTAGATCAAAGAGTTTGAGTCCTCAATAGCTGAATGCTCTGCCTTCTGCACTGTTTTTATTTTTTCATGAAATTTTAACAAGGTCTGCACCTTGAGGTCACAATGTATACCTTGAAGAGTAAGCTTTAATATGCTCTATAAGGTGAGGGCGGATAATTGTACAGAGCAGTATTTCTGTGTAATTGATTACAATAAATGAGAATAATGTGTTGATATTGTGGCTTTCACTTTATACATACATGTCTTAAATACAAACACTACTTTTACAGGCATTGTCATGCAGTTGTGACCTTGGTGCACGATATACTGTTTACATGCATCTAATTTAACTTTTATTAGGAAGCATTTAATTAAATACATATATTAGTCTGTTTATATATTTTTTTTTATATTTTCAGTTTAATTAAGTAGTTCACAAAAGCAATTATTTAGTGGGGAAATATTAATTAAAAAAATGTACAAGTTAGATGAAAGCCTGTCTTCAGTAAAAGATTCTTTATAAGATTAAAATAATTTGACATAAACACATAAATTAAAAGTACACATAACATACCTATTTAATTAAATTCAAGTTTACAGGAAGTAGGTGCCTATCTCAACAGCATCAGGTGAAAATCAGGAGCCAAGCTTGGGTTGGGGTGCCAGTCTGCTCTAGGACCTGCTCACATACTGACATGGGCCAACTTCAAAATTGCCAGTTAAACGAGACAGCCTGTCTGTAATGCAGAAGGATCCCCAGAAAAGCCAAAGCAAACCCCAAAAGACACATGGACACCATGTCAGTTCCACACAGACAGCAATGACTGCAGGATTCTAACCAACTGGATGCTGGAGCTACCTGGTAGGAACACTATATGGGGAAAGAAATATAGTATACTGTATAATAAGAAATATACAATGGAGTCTGACTTCCCTCTTGCTCTGTGTCAAGTTCTAGTCATGTATGAATGTATTGTACTGCTTTTATTTTTTACTTTTTTAGATGATTGTCTCCCAGAATACAAGATGGTAAATGCATGTGACCTCACAGGTTAGATGTGATCACTTGCATAAATATATGACATTTAAACAGAAAAATAAGGTATGGTAGTTTTGTTAGAACTGCCAGACTCTCATTTTGATGTTTGATGTTCTTTACCAGTTTTGTAGTACATACAGAAAGCAACTGTCAAATGGATGACTGATGACTTTAAGCCCCGCCCCAAATCTGAAAATATGATTTATGAAAATATAAAAATATTAACTATGCCCCGCCCCCTGGGGAGTTGGACCACCGTCATAATTGATCATTTCTAAAACTTTCATAAACCCGACACTTATCACTCCCCATTAACAATACTCACGCCCCCGAGGTACACCTTTATCTCTCTATCCGCCTATAGGGTTAGGGAGAGGCGTATCGCTCCAACCCTTTCCAACCCCGACTGTGGGAGGAGACGAAAGAGTTATTTTACAAAATTCTAGTCACTTAGTGAAAACGCCACGACACACAAAAGCAAACAGAATGGACGGTCTTGTGAATGCTCCTAAGAAACTGAAAGCAAATAGGGCGTCCAGTAGAACGTTACGGGAGTTACTGGAACCACGCTTCAGCTCTGTCTGGTACGATTCTAACTGTGCTTTGTGCCGGGTAGAGGTAAAAAGTAATAATAATAATGACTGCCTTCTCTAGAATTTTACTTAAGAAGGGCAGGTTAGAGATGGGTCTAAAATTTTCAAAGGCAGAGGGGTCAAGATTATTTTTCTTGAGCAGGGGTTTAACTACAGCAGTCTTAAGACAGTCTGGAAAGACCCCCGTATCTAATGACGAATTAACTATGTCCAGAATATTGTCAATTAGCACGCCTGATATTTCTTTGAAAAACCTGGTTGGTATTGGATCAAGGACGCAGGTGGAGGGTTTCAGTTGAGAATAGACAAATCAGACGAAGTGTCTGAACTCAATGTGCCGGTGCTATGAAATTTTTTAATAATGTTTTTAATACTGCTGTTTTGAAAATTACCAATAAAGCCTCATTTGATTTTTAAACCATTACGTTTTTCTTTCACCGTCGGCGATGAAGGGTTACTTGAAAAAGTTTATTATAACCCGGCAAATCCTGGTAGCTTTGGGGAAAAGACTCTTTGAAAAGAGCTCTTGAGGTTTCGGGTCAGAAAAGTAATGACCAACAGGTGTCAGATTGGTTATCCGGTCAATATGCTTATACAATTCACAAACCCGCTAGAAGGCATTTTAGGAGAAATAAGGTTTATGTATCCGATATAGACTCACAATGGCAGATGGATTTAGCGGACATGACAAATGTGTCCGAGCATAATCTGGGTTATAAATATTTGTTAACATGCATCAACGTACTTTCTAAGTACGTATGGGTACGACCCCTGAAGAACAAAACGGGTAAGGAAGTGACAAGAGCCTTCCAAGACATTCTGAGCGCCGGGCGTACTCCAAAGAAGCTCCAGGGGAAAGAGTTTTTTAACCGAGATTTTCAAAAGCTGTTAAAGAAGATCGGAATAAAACATTTCACCACAGGAAACGAATTAAAGGCCTCTGTGGTGGAGAGATTTAACCGCACACTAAAATCTAAAATGTGGAAATATTTCAGCGCTTATAACACGAGAACCTACATCGATAAATTGCCTGATTTAGTATACTCTTACAACAAAAGTTATCATCGAAGCATAAAAATGGCTCCTTCCGATGTAAACACGTTAAATTCTTGGAAAGTTTTCAAAATTTATACGCGTAGCCAACCCCCAGGCCCGCCATTGTTTAAGTTTAAAGTAGGAGACACGGTTAGGGTGTCTAAAACAAGACATCCTTTTGAGAAAGGTTATGAACAGACATTTTCAGATGAAATCTTTACCGTATCTGAACTTGTACCTAGGGCACCGGCGGTGTACAAACTGAAAGACTACGATGGTGAAGAGATTGTAGGATCCTTTTACAACCCTGAATTACAGAAAATTAAAGTCGGATCGAAAAAATACTGGCTAGGAAAGTTAAGAATAAAAAACGACTCATTTTACTCAAATGGTTCGGCTGGCCAGAAAAATTTAACAGCTGGATACCGGAGAGCCAAGCCCAAGATGTTCAATAAAATCCACAATGCTCCTAATCGACTCTTCATTCTCTAGCGGTATACGATGGATCGCAAAATTTTGTTTTGTGATTCTACCAAGCAACGCTTCCTCAGACATTTTCCCTAACAACACAATTTCCAATTTTACGAAGCTTGCTAAACCCATAGAATTAGAAGGTTCTTGGGAAGTCGGTCTAGCAGGAAGTTCAGTACCCACATACGTGGAATATCATAGACAAACCGGATAACGAATTCTATGTTTCAGCCCCAGGGGGAAAAAAACATTACTACATTCCATGCGGCTATTACGAAGGTATTCACGACCTACTGTCTTTTATGAATTCAACAACCTTAAGCCTGCACACTTTGACCGATGTTGCAGCTGGATTTGTCCCTTCTGAGAACCCTGCGAAATTCAGTTATAATGCTGTGGAAAGAAGAGTCTACGTGGTACCGGGTGAAAAGGATGAAACTATACACTTAAAAGGACAGCTGGGTCGAATATTAGGAGCGCATCCTGATCAGACTCGGGTTTAACTTATAAGGCTCCTTTCCCCGCCGACATCAGGGCCGGATTTTACACTTTATGCGTGTATGGGATATGGTATCTCATCAGAGAGTCGGAGACAGCTACGTACCCTTTGAGGTGTGTTCATATAGAGGATCAGGCGAATAAAATTACAACCATCACATATGACAAACCGCATTATGCCCGTCAGCAAGAATCATTTTGACACAGTGACTATTGAAATAAAGACGGACCAGAACAAAACGTGCCATTTCAGTTTGGTAAGGTGATAGTGAAGTTGCATTTCAGACCCGTCAGGCATTGTATGCACGACTGATACAATGAGGTCTTACCAGGACCCAACACCTTACATCCAATATTATCAGACCCAAGCGGTAACGGCTTACGGGATTCTCTGGATCCCCTGTAATGTATGGTGGGGGGATTGGAGGTATATTTCGAGGATTGTTTAAAAGAACTTTACCTCTCCTGAAAAAAGGCTTTGACATTGCAAAACCACATATCAAATCCGCGGCTAAAAATACTGTAAAAGATGTGATCACGGGCTATATCCAGTGCTGCAGGTGGAGTCCTAGAAAACAGGAGGGAGCGGGCTTGATGGTCATGAGAAAGACAAAACGCAAGAGACCACCGGGTCGTCAGCCCCGACAGCTAAAAGGCCAGGCGCACTATTTTTGCAGCATTCTCTAACGCGTCAGAAGAGGAACAAGAGTAAAGCAAGCAAAAGAAGAGAGACATTTTTAAGAAAAGATGGCTTTCGTACACAGAATGTCCAAGAGTGTGTCAAATCTGAACTGGATCTGTTTACGGTGCCTTTCACTCAACAGTGTAGATAAAAGTATATACGTTGAAGTCCCACCACTCTCAGCCCTCTCTGAAGTAGCCCCGCTAGAATTTCTCATAGCCGGAAATGGGGAAGATTACCTGGACTTGAATAACACTCTTCTACACCTAAGGGGAAAGATAGTGAATGCTGACGGGACTAACATACCTGCCGGGCAAAGGTCGGATTTGTCAACTACCCTATAGCCAGTTTGTTTTCCCAAGTTGATGTCACCCTGGAGGACCGTCTAATATCCCAGAGTTCAAATTGTTATCCTTACCGAGCGGTCTTAGAAGGCCTGCTAAATTACAGCCAAGAGACTCTTCATTCTCAGTTTGCTACAGGACTTTTTTACAAAGATACACTTAACAAATTGGAAGAGACAGACCCGACGGAGAAAACATCGGTTTTAATAACAGAAGCACCTATACAGCCGGTAGCAGGACTGTTGAACTTCTGGGGCACATACATACAGATCTCTTTTTCCAGGAAAAACTACTATTGAACGGCCTAGACGTGAAGATTAAAATGGTTCGGAACAAAGATGAATTCTGCTTAATGTCCGTGATGTGAACGTTACAGAGTAATCATAACATCGGCCTCCCTGTTTGTAAAAGTAAAAGTTTCACCGGCCGTGAAATTAGGACACGCTCATGCCCTTACATCAGCCAATGCTAAATACCCTGTGGAAAGGGTGAATATGAAAGTATTCAGTATGCAATCAAGAAAACTTGTTTCTGGGCCAACTACCAAAGTATGTGGTGATTGGCATGGTAGATAATGAGGCCTTTTCGGGCTCTTATACACGGAACCCGTTCAATTTCAAACACAACGATGTAGAGTTCCTGGCTCTGTACATGGACGGTGAAAAGATTCCGGCCAAACCTTTCAACCAGACTTTGTAAGCGGCAATAGTGCCAGAGAATATTATAACCTGGTATTGGCCACTGGTAAGCATTTGAAGGATCAAGCTCTGGCTATCAGCCGTTCAGAGTTCTCGCAAGGATATACTCTTTCGCTTTTGATCTAACCCCCGATCAAGAATGCGGTGATCATTTTTCATTAGTTAAAACTGGAAACATGAGATTTGAATTACGCTTCCGCGTCCCTCTCCCTCGGACCGTCAATCTAATAGTATATGCGGTCTTTGACAACATCATTGAAATCAACCAGAGACGTAATGTTCTGTATGACTACTAATAAACACCATGAATACAAAACAATTAACAGAACTACTGTCCCAAGACCCCTACACGAAAGATATTTCCGGTGGGTGGCGTGTGATCAACTACCGGAAAAAAATAACGGCTTGCCGGCCATGTTTGTAGTGAATACTCACCGTCAAACCCAACCCGGAGAACACTGGCTGGGAATTTACCTCACAGAAGACGGAAATGGGGAGTTTTTGATTCCTATGGAAATCCCCGGACTTTATCTACTTCCGAAAGACATTTACCATTTCTTAAGCAAAACTGTAAACAAATCATTTACAATAACCGACAGCTTCAAAGTTGGTTCTCGGACAAATGCGGTCATCACTGCCTCTTCTATCTGCATCAGAGAGGAAAAGGTCTCCCGTACACCTCTGTAATAAAAAAGTATTCTGAGGACGTGAACAGTAATGACTCTATGGTCTCTAAATTTGTTCGTTCCTGGCTTCCTTCACGGGACTCTGTTTTTATCAGTACCCTTGCGTGCAAAGATCAGAGACCTATAAATATTTCAATAGACGGTTAAAGGATGACGACACTCTGTAATGAGATAAAATTGTATTTAATAAACAAATAATTTTACAAATTAATAAGCAATCCATTCCAGTCTTTTTTCTGGTTTCAGTCGGTAGGGGCTAACTTCTGTTTGATGAGCAGGAGGGGCGGGTGGTTTAAAACTTTCAAGGAGTTCTCTCGTTTCATCATTAGGTACGACAGAAAATGGAATGTTCAAACCGCCATGGCGTTTACAAATTCCTTCCACCCCCGCGGTCTCCCATGTTCAGGTATTGTATGAGAAGCGGTCAGATTACGGACCAAATCCACCATGTTGGATCCGACCAAAGGTTTACCTTCTAACAACAGCTCTCCACGATTATTCCAAAACGCGTGATGGGGATTAACGGACATTTTATGTAAAACAAATTCAACATTTTTCTTTGATTTTACAGGCGCGCTTCTCAAAACCTCTTGCCAAACCTTGTCCTCAGACACCTTGACTGTTCCAGGCCCCTCGCCATTTTCTTCTTTTGGTAATACGCGTCAGACTGCCAGCTTCTTTATCGGCCTTTTAACTAGAGTCAGATATCTCTGCAAGATAGAAGTGTAAAGCTTCACCTTCTCGTCAGCCCCTATATCACAGCGTTGCAGGATGTTTCTCATTTCTTTGTCCAGTTCAGTTTCCGTGGCACTCAAGAGATCGTTCAGGTTAGCACTCTTTTGCTGAAAAAGAGACATTTGTTGCTGCGGGACCAAATACATTTTTTGAGCGTATTCCATGTTTATGCTCTAGAAGCTAGTAAACTGGATATGAATGGCACGGCGACGCTTAAAAGAGCTCCCAAAAAGCCTCCTTTCTGGTTCAGAATAGCTTTCTTCTTTTTTAAGGTTAGTTTTTGTCACTTATTTTTCGGACAGATGTTTTATGCTTCTTGAGTTGCTTAAACTGTTTGGGCGAAAGAGGTATATTACCTTTTAAAGTATTACAGGCTATCTCGGACAAAGCATTAATTAAATCGTCAGAAGAGGCGTTGATAAGATTTTACGGCAGTGACAAGAGCAACGGAGTAAGCCTTGAGAGGCTTTAAGTTTCTGCTTATTCTGGCCGACATGCTGACAGAATATGTAACTTTGACTCAGAACACCTTCTTTTATCTTTTCACGGTGTACACGACAGGCCAGGCGGGAACAGACCTGTTCTTAATCGCAGTTCGTCGGGGGTCTGTGCCTTTAAATCCACTAAGAGATACCCGTACGGTAATTTTGTAGCATCTTGAAAGCCTCCAAAAGAACTTAACACGCCTCGGATACATTTGGCGGGCCAAGGTAGTAATCTGCAATTTGTCCCTGGGGTTTTTAAAAAGAGTAATATAATTGCCGTTAAGATTAATCATTCGGCTTTTCTTTCCTTGAAAGAATACATTTTGAACCAAGTAAATGATAGACAGATTCCGATGAGTATATTTTGTGAAAGCTTTTTCTATTTCCTGGCTTTCGCTAGCTGATTCCATCAGATCATCTATAATGACCAAATTTATTTTCTCAGGAGGAGAAGTTTCGTGCATAAAGACTTTGGGAGCCCCTCAATAAATTTTAATTGCTGAAATTTAGCCGAAAGCTCGTCGTACATTTTCTGCCAACAACTATAAAACCAAATGATATTTTGAAAAGGGTGAGACACAATGTGATTCGAATGTTCCAATAATTTTTTCACATAATAGGATTTACCAGAACAAGAGGGTCCCGAGATAATTTTAGCGAAGGGGTGTTGAAGGCGGGCGTCAAAATCTCTTTTAGTAGCCATAAGGTCTTGTGTTGTAATCTTTTAGGAGAACCCTCTTGTTATACACCACTCTGAATTTCTTCCTGAGTGGTCTGTTTTCTAAAGTGAAAAGTTTTTTATTTCGATGGATCTGCTTACCGTGAACCAGTAACTCTTGAGGAGGGGCTTCATGAGACGTCACAAAATTCTGAACTAGATTGGTTAGTGACTCGAGGTTTATAATTTTACCGGTTTCGTGATTGATGGTGATACCTTTTACCTTCATACATGTTTTGCCTTGTGCCGTTTTATACCCGTACGTCTTTGGACCGCCTGAAGCAAATTCAGTAATATAATCACCAGGATTTAACTCACTGGTGAGCTCTCCTAAATAGTCACCCAGAGGAGGATTGTACTGACCAGGCTGAGAAGTAAAAATGACCGAGTTGGTGTTGTGGTACAACACCCTTTCTCCCAGACTGTCCAGTAAATCGTACAACTCTAACCGGCATAGGCCGTGGTGAAAGCAGCAATGACAACATTAACGCTACCAGGTAGGGTATACTTTTCATCGGTGTACTTCCATTGTATTTGAGCAATCTCATCGCCGATAAATTCAAAATAAGAAACATTATACTGTTTGGAGAAAATGTATTGCAAGAATTCCTCACCGTCCTTGACTAAGCTAGTAGTGAGATGGAGAGGTTTTTGCCCAAATTTACCCCAAAGAGAATTTAAAAACAACTTTGAAATTTGTCTCTTGGCTGGATTTACGGCGATGTTATCACGGTTTATTTGTACACCTTCCTTCTGATAATAATCTAAAATATAACGGTCTTGGAAAGCCTCATCCGTACACCAGGCAGGATAGCTTGAGGCCTTTTGCTTGCCTTTTAGATGAAGCTTGATATAGTCTGAGAATAACTCAGAAGTACGTTCGGGGTAATGCCAAATCTCGTATACTTTTGAAACTTTATACCCTTTGTCAATGGCCTTTGCTATTTCCACACTGCACCAAGTACCGGTTAAAGCTCTCTCATCCTCTGTGTGATGAAAGTCCACAATCTGAGCTTCTGTCTCCGCACAGGTGCGACAGAGGAGAACATTAATTTCCCACAAAACCTGAGAGGCAGGACTGGAAAATTGAGACCACGTGCAGGCTGGACGGTGGCTTTAATTAATCCAAAATACTGCCTGAGATCGCCAAACTGCTGTAAAATGATAGTGGGGTGACCGACCGGGTACATTTTTGTTTTATTCACAAACGGGTACAAGCTAGTGAAATCATAATAGTGAATCTGTTCGGGCCCACTGCCTTGTGGTACAATTTTATGGCGTTGGTACATCCGCCGAACAACAAGTCCCTCGGTTGTATACGTTGAGGGAAATCACAGTGTTTTAAGAAAGTTTGTAGCCTGAGGTCTTGTTTTTTCATCCTCTCCCAAGAATGCTCCCAGAGCACGTGCACATCTAGATTAAATTTTGTCCTAAGAATTTCCAATTTTCTCATAAACTTTTGATACATAACCGCACAAGTCATACCGGTTAAAGGATGGGTACTGTTTAAATCATAACATTCTGGACAGCTGTGATAAAAATGACCAGCAAATTCAAAGGCAGTCGGAATACCTTTAACTACAGCATAGCCGTCAAGATAAAATGAACCCTTCTTTACTTCCCCAAAGTTTAAAGCGTGTCGAATGTTCAATTTTTGTGTTTCACAGAGATACAATAACCATTGAATAGATGCGTTGAATAGTTTTTCTGACTACTACTGTAATGGTCAGAAGGAATTATACCTATAGACTTTGGAGGCATACAGTTTTGCCTGTACATGGCCATACATAGAGATGCCAGGGTCATGCATTGAAACGGGTCAATATTGCCAATTTTGATGACCTCGTCTCTGAATTTAATGCACGCTGTTCTAAAAATTTCGACGTAATTTTTACAATAAAAAGCCATCTCCTCTTTAAAATTAAAAACACCATGCTTGACACTGTCGTACCAGGTAAAAAATTCTTCCTTTTCTTTGGTCATCATGCTCTGAACACTGTAGCATTCAGGTTCAGGGTAGGGGCCGATATAATTTTGATTTTCAGCCGTATTGAAGAAATGGGGGAAATAACCTTTTGTGTCTTCAAACCCCATGGTTTTAGGCATGGCACTCAATTTCATTGTTAAAAAATTCAAAGAATCTATAAAACGTAATTTATAACCATCATCTGTGAAACACATCAGCTTATTTCCTTGAGTAGTAACACTAGGGTTCACACCATTTTCAAGCAAATACTTCATTAAAAAGTACCCATCGTAACCTTTTGAATTGTGAGCTATGAAGGTATAGCCTTGATACTTGGGGCGACGGTATCTGGCAAAGAACTGTGTACACAATCTTCACCCGCCCAGAACCAGGATTTACCCCGCAAGGACTTACAGTATATGAAATTAGGAATGTGCACCCCCATTTCTTGTTGACTTTCAAAATCATAAAATACGTATTTCTCACAACGATCCTCAGACTTCAAGGTTTCTATAAAGCACTGATGGTTTTCTGCATCATTTTCAATTTTTGCTTTACAAACACGGCATTCCTTGGGACGACATTTATGGGGTTTTGAGGCGGCATTCACTGTGTAAGTTTTGTAACACAGGGGACACATTTTTGCAGTGTCACAGGCCGCTTCCATATCGTTGGTCTTGTCGTTAAATTTAGGAATCGTATGCTGAATAAAACAAAATTGGGACCGGCACTAACGGTTGCAGTCACCACACTTGACAAGTTCTTCAGGGATCGGATGGCAATCTGGGGAGAAACAGACGTTGCAGTGGCCTTCACAACGATGGCTAAGGATTGAGTGGTAGCTTGTGTAACAGTAGTCGCACAAGTATTTCACCCCCAGAAACCCTTTTAAATTCAAAATACCGTAGTAATGGTTATCGTGTAAAAACATAAAATAGGTTTTGGGGTTTCTACCTCGGGAGCTTTCAAATTTTAAAAATTTCTCATTTCTTAGACACCTGTACCAGACAACAATTTTAATACCCAGCAAGTTTTCAAATTTATGAACGTCCGCAAAGGACACTTTTTCATGCTCAGATAATCCAGCCCTGCTCTGAAGGTTATACGCTTCATGCATGCATAACCGTGGGTTTTGCATGTACTGGTCATCTATTAGGCTAAGCAGACAAAAGGCAAAACAGAGCTGATTCCTGTAATTATAAGAAATAATTAAATGCCTCATTTTCTTTCTAACTATTTCATGATTGAGTAGAGATGATACCTTACGAGCACCACGAGCGCCCCCACTAGGTGACCGAACAATCTGGGTGACTAGCATCAGAGACTCATCAGCCAGCACACTCGCATGACTCTGAAGAAGATTCTCTATCTGCTGAAGAAAACCGTCTACATTAATATTAGAGCCAGTCAACTGTATAAAAACGCTGATAGGTAATGAATCAGCATGCAATTCTAGCTGTACAACATCTTGCGGATTTAAAGTTCCTGAAAAACTATCCAGAACTCTTTGCAACGTCTCATGAATACTGTTAAACACCTCTAGTTCATAGGCGTCGGCGAAATTTAAGGGGTGTCTTATTTCAGTGTGATTAAAAGCAGGTCTGTCGATCTGCTGAAAAACGCCCTGACCGTCATTATTAGAGACAGCAGAGGGCCCGGCAATGCCTAAAGTAGACGAAGGTGAAGGTTTAGATACCACAGAACCACCGGACATGACTGGCACGATTGAAGAGGTTGAAGGGGTAGCTGCAAATGGCTGTGCAATAGGGACTGAGGAAGCCCTGACTGAAACAGGGGACAAGACTGAAGCAAGGGGAGCAGAAGTGTTAGCTACAGGGACTGAAACAGAGGAGACAGGGCCTGAAGATACAGGGACTGAAACAGAGGAGACAGTGACTGGGACAGAGGGGCCACAGAGGCATACTGAAGTAGAGGGAGCAGAAGTGGGAGCAACAGGGACTGGCACAGAGGGGGCACAGGGGCCTACTAAAATAGAGGGAGCATATGTGGGAGGTACAGGGACTGGAACAGAGGTTGCCAAGACAGAAGCAGAGGGAGCAGAAGTGGGAGCTACATGGAGTGGAACAGTGACTGGAACAGAAGCAGAAGGGTTAGCTGAAGTAACAGAGACCATGGAGACTTCAGCAGAAGGTACAGATGTAGCCAAGGGGGTAACCGAGACTGATGTGGCCATACTGTGAGAGAGGGCAGCATTTACAGAACCCAACGTGTTTGTTAAACCATGACCCATTTGAGCATTCACATTTTCGTTCAAAGACCGCTGAACCCTTTCTAACAAGTTATTTAATGTTTGCATTTCATCGGGGGTGGCTACTGGACGTAGGGCTTCTAAAAGGCTGTCAAGCTGGTCAAAGTCGGTGAGAGTGGTAAAAGGTGAAGGAACTCGCATGGCCGCTATTATATTATTCATTTGGATCATGTTTTGATTTTGCCAGTTAATATATTCCAATTCATTAAAATATCGGGGTGGTGGAGTAGGCATTTTTGGGGGCCGAATAGAATACCGAAGTTCATTCGCCATGTCATGCAATAAACCAGCATTTTGAGAGCCGCTCCCAGCATCCAAGTCCTCACTTGCATGCCTTTTGCCAGACATTATTTGGGGGACAAGTTTTCTAAAATTACATACAATAAAATAACCTTTTGACATATATCTGGAGAAAGGATTAAGAGTTTTGAAAAATCAACAGCACTCGTTCGATTTCAGCCTTCAGCTCAGCAGCCTTAGCAGCGGGATCAAATCTTCAGGTTCACCGATTATTTGGGTGAGAAGTCCGGGTGATGATGCAAACGGAGGTGAACCCCCGAGTATCTGAGTCAGTAAGCCTGGAGAGGCTGGTTCTGAAAAAAACAAGCAATACTAAGTTTTCTTTAAAAATAAACATTTGCTGCGCACTCGCACAAATAATTCAACTTACCGGTCTGCCTGAATGAGATGTTCAATAGTAGACTGTCCGAGGGCCTTTGCACCGATTCTAGATGCTAACTGGAAATTTCGGAAGAATAAATGTTCTTTGGGGGCGTCAAGTATTCTGCTAAAAAGTACATATTTAACCCCAACGCCTTATTTTCTTCCTCACACACACGAACCCTCAGTTGAAAGTGATACTTACGGTTTTCTGGGGACTCTTTGTCTGAGGCAGGATTTTTATTCTCAAAGACAATCTGTGGCAGCTATTAAATCCTCCAATTGCGAACTAGTTAGATTTAAAGAATCAAACAATTCTCCCTCCGATTCTAAAATATAAAAGACTAGGTTTGTACGTACTTAAAGACAATTACATTAAAAAACGTTCTTATAAGTTTATGCATTTCCATTAAAAGTAATTAGTATGAGACATACATTAACATTAAAAAGTAATAAGTTTGTGCATACTTAGACATTAAAAGTTTTAAATCGGAGCGGTCTCATAAGCAACATTTCGATTTATAAAAAGCTAGTCTGTATAATTAGCCTGAAATGTACATTACCATTAAAAAGTAATGTTTGTAAATACTTAAAGACATTAAATCTAGGTGGTCTCATAGGCAACATTTCGATTTAAAACTATGGCTGAAAGAAGAACTGACTCACTTTTTGAGCAACCAACCGGTGAGAAATCAAATTTATAAAAGAACATCATTTCATCAGTTTGAAGAGAGACGATCATTAACGGCACATATTTCGATAATCTACACTCACTAACGATCACGAAAGTATTTTTTGGCATGCCAGCCATTGCGGAAGAAAAAGCGAAAACGCCTTCCTATTGAAAAGCTTTAGGAGACACTTGGAATGTCGGAATAGTTATTGTGGTAATACCTGCGAAGCAGAACACTTTATGCTGCGCATAGGGCTCCGTAACGCCTTGGAAGGGCAGAGCGAAACACGTGGGATGTTTGTGAGAAAGCTCATAGGTGCCGAGTTGTTGATGTTCCTCCTGTAAGGGTCGGGTAGACCCTGGCAGCGGCAAAGAAGCCTCATTTAAACACACACAGCTGTAAGGTTCACATCTAAACAAATACTTTGTTTTACCGAGAGATCGTTGTGCTAAACACAGATGTTTTATATGTGGAGCCGTTTCTTAGATCGCCACATGTATTTTTAGGTTGATATACTGTAAATGTGAAGTAAAGTCTATTTTGACATTTAAACAATTAACGCGGCTAAAGTACCGGCGAAAGAGCCAGGTTTGTACTCGGTATATAGACAACTTTTTATCAAGTTCCATAGACAGCGAGAACTGTTTTAATAACTTTTCTTGCGAGCTTGTAAAGATCATTGTGAATATAAGAGAGAATCGTTAGTGGAAAATATTTCATTTAATAACTTTGTTCTTAGACCATAGGAATGTAAAAAGTCTTTTTTGACCTTTATAGTTTTTTAAAAACAGTCTTGTGAATAAGTTCGCAGAGTCAGTGCTGAAAAGCGTGTTAAGAATTTTAGTAAAAATCAGGAGTGTATATTTTCTTAATTGCTTTAATTCAGGGTGAGAATAAGTATTTTACATTATGATATAAAAAATAGAACATTTAAATTAGATTAAGACTTTTGTTAATCGCTTAGGTTGATAACATGAAAACAGAAAGGTGCCGACTCCCTGTGGGGACATAACTGTTGCAACGTCTGGGTGTCTTATTGATGAGGCATAAAGCAGCAGGTACGCATTTTAGATTATTATCATGTAATCAGAAAGGCACTGCCTTGTTACGGCATGGTAATTAAATTAAAGTGTAAAGAGACAGGCTGTGATTGATCATATTTGGCGCATTCTGATGGGGGAAGTAATTGAAAAACAAGTCTTTTAGCTTAATTGTTTTGAGCCGGTGAAATTTACAAAGAGGTGCGCAGGCATTAGGATTGGCTATGTATTTTCTTCCTTTTGATTCTAGTGCAACTTATAACGTTTTTAGAAAATTGTATATTTATTTTCTTACTATTAGTTTATAACTTAGAGCGGGGGTGAAAATCGTTTTAATTATGGCAATGCCGGAAAGATAAGTGCTTATAAAATAAAGACGTGTGTTGTGATCTTATTACTTAGAGGGGGGAGTGAAAATCATTTTAGTTATGGCTATGCCGGAAAGATAAGTGCTTATAAAATAAAGACGCGTGTCGTGAACTTAGAGCAGGGAGTCAATATCTTATATCGTTTTCAGAAAATTGTATATTTATTTTCTTACTATTAGTTTATAACTTAGAGCGGGGGAGTGAAAATCGTTTTAGTTATGGCTATGCAGGAAAGATAAGTGCTTATAAAATAAAGACGCGTGTCGTGATCTTATAACTTAGAGGGGGGAGTGAAAATCTTATATCATTTTTAGAAAATTTTATATTTTCTTACTATTATAACTTAGAGCGATGAGTGAATATCTTATAATTCATATTAACGTAATCCATATTTTTATAGTTTCATGTTTACATAAATTATTTTTTTATGTTTTCATAAATTAGATTTTCAGATTTCCATATAATTATATTTTCATATGTTCATAAATCATATTTTGGGGAGGAGCTTAAAGTCATCAATCATATTTGGGGTGGGGCTTAAAGTCATCAATCATCCATTTGACAGTTGCTTTCTGTATGTACTACTAAAACTTTTACCATAACAATCTTTATCTTGTTTGCCTATGCTTCTAGCAGTCTATTTTTAATTGGTTCTTAGCATTTGATTTGTGTACACTGTGTTGTTCATTGTAATTGTCAGCATTTCATTGTGGTGACTTCATTCTCATGAGCAGCTAGAAGGTTGAGGTAGATACTCAGTTTGGTCCTCACTTGTGGGCTCAATCAAAGTTTTTTAGCTTGCTTTCCAGATTTATAGAGCTGAACAAAGGCTTTTTTGGAACAATGTATTACTGTATTTTCTTCTTTTTTCTTACTATCCTAGTGTGTTTTTTTGAATTGACAGAATCGTCTGTGTGTTATATTATAATTAGGTGAAATCTGAGCCATAACAACCTGACTTCATGAGGAATATTGCTTCCTTGTACCATAGTTTTTTGATTAATTGGATTCTACTTATTCTTTAATTACAAAAAAAATAGTGTTATGATTGGTATATATTTTTTTTCTAGGATTAACTTTGTATTCTCAGGAGACTGCCTGACAAAAGTGTGATAACTTCAAACCCAAATGCTTTCTTTAGTTTTGCGACCCACATATTATTTTTCAGGATCCTAATAATTCCTGCTTAAGCATTTGAAATGAAAACTCATTGTATTATTCCATTAAGAGTTTAATTCTCTTTTCCCCTATGAATATGCAAATTATTAACTAGATGCTAAGGAATGATGGCTTTTACTCTGTTTCCAAAGCTTTGCTTGTACAACAGTAGTAACTTGTTTTTCCCCCAGCAGAATGAGAAATTTTCCACTTTCCTACACATCACACAGCAAAAGCTGACATGAAAAAGCTAGCAACAGAAAAAATTTTTCCTTGCAACATATTTTAAATTTAAATTCTTGAAGAAGGGAATGTTGTAGGATAGATCTGACAAATGACATTCTATTTCTTTATGCATTTAATTGAACCCATGATGGGTTGCAAAAAGTATAAGTAAAAAGTCACAGGAGGGTTCATATTGTCATTATTGAGGCAGAGTAAAATCCAAAGCTTTTTATATGTCCTTGTTAATTGAAGATGGCACAGTAAGTTACTGAGGAAAAAGAAATTACTGTTATCTTTATCAAATGCTTTCCTACAGCAAAGCTCAATGCAGTACTAGTGCAAATTGCCATTAGATTATATCTTTAGTCTTTTTAACATTGCATTGCTTTATATTCCTTCTGAATGACAAACACCGTATGAAATTAAACTGTAGATAAAGCATCAAAGATGAAAAAAAAATTCATTTTAAAAGCTTATTGGAAGCATATTGTTACTAGAGATGAGACTGCTTCATTGGACTTGTGAGATTGTTCAGGGTCCATCTGTAACAGAAAAAAAATCCAATATAATTTTAATTTAAAAATAACTGGAATTTAGAAGCAAAGTATTCTCCAGGAAAAAAGTTAGAGAGAAGCAGATGCTCCAAATAATGGTTTAGAGAGAGTTTCTTCATTCCTTCAGGTTTTGTTCACCTGTAAACATAAAGATAGTTTGTTAATCAAGGCATGTCTTCACAATTTGTGTAACATCCCAAAAAACAAAGCCTAATTCAGACATATGATACTAAAGAACAAACTGTCACTGAGAAGACAAACTGAAAATCAAAAGGAAATACCTAAACTCTTTTTTTTCCTTGAAACCGACTCAATCCAAAGTGCTTGTCCCTATATTAATAAACAAAAAGTAAAAGGTATAACAAAACTGCAGCATTGTGGTTTAGTGAAGATGATGTGCAGACACCAAAATTTCAAAAACCACTGCAAAGTGACCAGAAATGCTGACATAAGAAATATCCATGTTTTTTACAGAGAAGCCACCAAGTGTTAGAACTTAGTCCAACATATGACCCCAGTGATGTGTGGGACTTAAAACCACCTGAGTTAAATTAAAAGAGACAAGAACAAAGGATTAAACCTAAGAGAAAAAAAAAATCTAATTTTGTTCTAATCAGGGAACTTAAGTGTGATTGTAGTCAGAGTAGCAATTTCTACATTAAAAAAATAAGCAAAAACCACAAATGAACAAGAATCAAAACCTACATATTGAATACTAAACCTTTAAAGAGCACTAGTTCACTGGTTCAGTCCATATTTTGGACCAAGGAGCTGATGCCAGTACATCATAATTTATCAATACCCATCTGGAGGGTAGATATAAAATTAAAAAGAATAAAAAACAGTAAAGAATTACAATTCAAACTAATAAATGAAATTAAAATTCAAAAATGTTACTTTCGAAATAAAACTCTTTTAAACTAAACAGTAAATAAAATAAGTCAAGTCAAGTTGGGGAGCAAGCACTGGTACAGTGTGTTGCCGCACCCACTACACGGCGAAACAACTCGGGATCCCGGTTGGCAACCCCCCAGGCAGACTTGCAGTCCAGTCCTACCCCCGGAAATGACCCTCCATCTGCCGCAGCCAGGTGTTACGTGGGCGACCCCTTGGCCTGGTCCAGCCAATTGGGTCCCCAACAATGAGGATCCTATGAGCCGGATCACCCATGGCCGTAGTGCTGTAACTGATGCTCCCTCACAATGCAGGTAATGTGTCTCATTCGGGACACCATGAGCAACCGCTCATTCATCACAAAATCAAACCAATGGTACCCAAGGATTTTCTGGAGAGACACAGTACCAAAGGAGTCCAGTCTTCGTCTCAGGTCACTGGATAGCATCCATGTCTTGCAACCATATAGCAAGACAAGAAGCACCAGGACTCTAAAGACTTTGACTTTTGTCCTATTGCATAGATATCGGGAGTGCCACACACCCCTTTCCAGCGATCTCATGACCCCCCATGCTCTCCCAATCCATCTACTGACTTCATAGGAAGAGTCACCAGAGACATGAATGTCATTGCCAAGGTAAGTATACCTCTCAACAAGGTCAACACTCTCTCCACAAACAGACACACTGTTTATGGCTGTGCCCAAGAGGTCATTAAAGGCCGGGATCTTGGTTTTTATCCAGGACACTCGCAAGCCCAGACACTCAGATTCCTCACTCAGTCTCTTGAGTGCCCCGATCAGAGCCTCCATTGTCTCCGCGAAGATCACAGCATCTAAATAAAATAAATAAATAAATAAATGTGCAAAAGACATTAACAGACAAGACAGTTTTCCCAGTTTGCAACAACCAAGAATTTTAACAATAACTTAGGCTATTGTAATTTAAGGGAAACAAAATTGTTAAAGAACATGCCAGAGTCAGAATTCAAAATGGTAGCTCTGGCTGCATAGATAACTTCCGCAGCCCAGAATGAAAACAAAGAGTGGTAAGGCTCACAAGGCAGCCAACACATTTAAGTAGAATTGACCTTCTCCACAGGGCAGCAGTCCCCATGAAAGGTGAGAAAAGGGCAAGCCATCTGCCATAAATATGAGTGACAATATACTAAGAAGAGAAGACAAAGAGAAGGATGCTGTTGGCAGTTTGCATTTCACTAGCCCCAGAAAAAAGACAAGACATGAAACACAATATTATATTGACTTCCTAGCTGAAATAACATAAACATAACAGAACTATTTGTGGCCAAAGTGTAAAAAAAGAGGAAATAATGGTGGAAAATACACAAAAATATATTCAGTAACACTAAAATCATCCACAAGGTAATGTCTTCATATATCAATCAAAGAAATTAACATACTGTAATGGCACTGACAGGTTACATCAGCCAACAATTAGTCACCCATGTATGTGTTGGCATCAGATCACCATGGCAGGGGTGCCTATATAAATGGCAAGCAAGCAAAGTCACATGCTTTTCCAGCTAGTACGGCAAAAGGCGGACAGTCGTTTTAAGGATGGCAAGCCTCTTCAAAAAGCCATGTAAAGAGCAGAGAATGTATTCATTGTGGCGCTTGGCACTGATGGTGCAATAGAAAGAGATGATATTATTCTAAACCCTCTGAACTGCAAACTTATGAACACTAAAAGACCAACCTGGAAATTAGATTTTGAATTTGCTCTCAAGTACTTTTTTCCCCAAACTTCTCTAGATTACATCCTCCAAACCACTAATAATCTAACACCAAATATAAAACTGGAAGCATTAATGGAGGCTTAGTTTCGAGATTACAATGGTCTGCTCTTGCCCTTCTATTTAGATGTCTGACATATGATTTTAATACATCCACCTCCTGACCAAATCACATCTTTTTCTTTGAACAAATGTCATCCTCTTATCTACTTCCACCAAAATGCAAACTTTTTCCCTATAAAACTCTCCAAGAAAAATCCATCCTCCCTGTGAACTCCAGGGGCTTCATGTATAACACCGTGCGTAGAATTCACACTATAACATGACATAAGCACAAAATCCAAAATGTACTTACGCACAGAAAAATCCATATGCAGGAATCTGTGCGTACTCCAACTTCCGTGTTGTTCTGCTACATAAATCCCGATCAGCGTGAAAAGTAATGCTCGTGCACGCGCCTTCTGTCCCGCCCCAACTCCTCCCAGAATTACGCCTCTTTGAATATGCAAATCAATATAAATCGCCCTTAAGCTCAGCCTTCTGTGAAAAGACAATGGGAAAAGCTCGGGAGAAAATAGAATTTCAGCGAATACCAAGTGGAGGCAAAGGAAAAATGTACTATTTGTTGATTTAAACAGTGGTATAATCAACAAAAGGACGTTGATCAAGTGACATAGAGTGTTGGAGAAACTTGAAAGCTCATGTTCACAAAGTCGCACAGTGCCAGAAAAAAAAATGTTATCAGATATCAAAGTCGCCGTGAAAAGGCGAGTCGTAGCCCACTGTCTGAGTGTCATATGAAAGCTTATTAGGGTACAGAGATAAAAAAGGCACACTGTGAGAAAATTCCAGAAATTTCCAGTTTAATCATGTAGTTTATTTTGTCATTAAAGTAGAACATCATAAACTTCATCTTAAAATCGTTTAATTAACCAGTTTCTCAAATCACATCGTAATTAAAGTAGCACATTAAATGCTTTGTTTTGTATGTGATCTTCTATGTACTCTATGTGTGTTGTGTGTGAATCAGTACTTGCTTCTTAAACCGGCTCTCTTCCTCCGACTGGACACAGAATCCATTACATTCGTGATATTACAGCTCTCTGAATAACTAAAATACTGAGATGTATAAGTGATATTTTCATGATTATAGGAGTTAAAGCACGTTATTAAACATGGGTTTCACGGCGCAGTGATTGTGCATGACTTTCAATGAAATCATTTATTGCAGCAGTACTCAGGGGTTCTCTAGGCTTGTGGTGGCCCTGGGCAGAGAAAGAATAGGTGGCTCCTTTGCCCGCCGATTTCAATATGGTATCTTATGCTCGGTGGCATAGCCGCCTCGTGCTCATGACACAAGCGTTTTCGTTATTTTCTCTTTCTGTTTTATATTCAGTATATGGCCGCCCCTGCAGTCCTTGCTTTTCTTTCTCCAAGTAACCGATCGCGACACAATCAGCTCTGTAATAGACGTTAAGCTATCTGTATGCGTAGGGCGCTGATTCTTCAAAACATTTAAGGAACATTGAAATATCTTCGTAGTACATGTTTAATTATTCTATCCTTCACACCAGTCCCAGTAAAGAATATAGATTATTTAAATGAAGTTAAAGTTTTATCTGTATTATATAATAAACATATTTTGCTGCATTTCATCTTAAAAATGATATCGTCATCATATGTAAATACGCGCTTTATAAAGTGGCTCAGGTTGTGTAATATTATAACTGTAGTGCAAGTTTGCAGTGGGGTGATTGTACTTATAAGTACAAACAGTTCTACAAGGAGCAATTGATTGAGTGCATTTAAAGTTCTTGGGATGAAACTGTTTCTGAACTGCGAGGTCCGTACAGAAAAGGCTTTTACACGTTTTGCTGTGGCTGAGACAGGGTGTGCTTGATACTGTATACCGATAATTCTCTTTCTGATCAGCTGCTGCTGTGATTCCCCACTCAGATACAGTGATATAAATACTCCGAGTGGTGCAGTGAGAGTAATATGGAAAAAGATGATCCGCTGTGGCAACTCCTAACAGGAGCAACTGAATATTGGAAATATGTCTTTTGTCACTTTCAGTAAACATTCCTTTATGCAGACTCTGATCAGGCTAGGAAACAACCCTGATACCCTGGCCCATTGAGGTAGGAATGCTAGCTTCACGCCCACTGCACGACACACTTTAAGAACAACCGTACTAAATAACATGATTAGAACTAAATGCACAAGTGTTATGTTGGTCTGTTTATTATTAACTATTTGACAAAAGCTCAGGCCTGCACAATGCTACGTGCAGCAAGCAAATATTTTCTGCATAAGATGGTGCCGTCATTGTTAAAAATAGTGTTATTTCTTTGTGAAGTATTACAGTTATACTTTCCTAAGTGGCAGACATGAGCTTGAATAACAGTTACACTAGATATTACTCACAGCAACTGCCTAATTCATTAAAAAATAAGCATTTGATTGCAAATTAAATAAACCAATGATTTTGCACATACAGCTCAGTTACATAAATCCTATCTCTGACTGTCATGCTCGCTTCTTGATTGTGATTTGTTTTGCTAAAAATTGCTAAATGCGAAAAATAACAAGTGAGTAGTGATAAGTGATGCGTGATGCGTGTTGAGTTAAAAGTGATTAGTGACGAGTGACAAATGATGTGTGATAAGTGAAAAATGATGAATGACAAATAATGAGTGACCAGTGAGAAATGACAAATAATACACACCATGAATTAAAACTGATACTTGATGAGTGAAAAGGGATGAAGTCCTACAATGGATACTGTACTAGCAATTTTATTTATTTGTTTATTTTGGACTAGCTAGATTATAGCAACTATTGTGATCCCAAGATGATGATGCTGCCTGTAGGTCTAGTGATTTATGATTTATGATGCTGAGTGTTTTGTAACATTTATTCGCATTAAAAAGTGTTATGCATTTATCCAAGGACCCTCTTAAATGTCTTTTCATATTGATTAAGATTTGAGGAGACCTATAGCAACTTGAATGAAGAGTACATTATAAGCCCGAAAACACTAGTCTTATTCAGGCAATGTAGATATTGTTGAGTGAGCTTCTGACTGCCACCATGTATTCTTGAAGTTAGGCTGTAAAGCATATATAAAGTGTTGCTGGCCATACAGTAAACATAATAATCTGTTAACAATTTTGCATTATTAATTTCATACATAGCTTCAAACCAAACTATTAGGAGATAGATGTTTAAAGTACTGGTTACACATTAATGCAAATTTCACTCAAAACTGCCAGCAGTAATACAGGTACATCTCAGCAGATGCCATTTGACAGAAAATCTCCCTGTCACCCACAATGACATTCCATTTGAGTAATTGCTCAGTTTATGGGTACTGCTCATGCAATAAAATCACACAGTTCTAAACCACTGATTGCTTTCTTTTGACAATTTATGTGCAAAAGTACAACAACAGCATCAATTTACCTGATATTAAATGGTAAAAAAAGAGTAATAGCTATGTGAAAGAGAGACAGAAAGAAGAAAAGACCAATGTGGTGTCTTGCAAGTAATGTTAAACAGTAAGATATTTCACACTTTCACTTTGTATACACAACATGTGGCATGTAGTATGTGCATGTTACCATATCACTTCAATGGACTCATATTTGATGAAATGTGATAAGAAGAGTTTTAAAGTATTTATTGAACACATTTGGTTGAAATCAGGAATAGTATGAATACTTGAGTGCTGTACTTTTTTCTGTACTGTGGTGCTTACCTTATGCTGTTTTTGGAACAAGTTGGTTAGAGAAACACTCCAAACAATGCAAAATACATCTCTGCAGATGTGGCCATTAGGACCATCTATTACTTCTTTTTTTTCAGGCAAAACAGTTTGGTCTAATTAGAGGATTACTAACCCTCCATATTGTTTTCATTTTATAGCCTCCCTGTTGCTGTTCAAATTCTCAGTGACTCAGCTGCATATTTTATGCCTTCTCACTTTTTTGTATTCATGCTTTTATTTTTTTGAAAGATGAATAATGGCAGATAGTTGATTGTCCAACAATTTCCTGTAACTATGCAATTTCTTCTCATGGTTTCATCTTCTGCTTTCCGACCTATGACTGTGTGCAGTTATCTGCTCTTCCTCACATTACATTCACTGCTTTATCTACCTTTCAAGAGAATTAAGTCCTTTCTTATCTACCCTGAGGATGGATCACTTACTAATCATAAATGTTTTAACTTGCAAACAGTGTTTATACTTTCTGCTGCATTTATAGGTTGCCTGAATTAAGATTTGAACTGATCAGTTCTGGACAAATATCAATGGTTCTCATTGATGGAGAAGATGTGGAGGAGGTGAGGACATATAAACATCTTGGGGTGCATCTAAACAACAGTCCAACACTGAGGCTGTATACAAGAAGGGTCAGAGTCACCTTAATTTCCTGAGTATCCTGAGATTGTTTGGTGTATGTAGTCTACCAGTATATTTTTCTATCAGTTTGTAGTGGTCAGTGTAATTTTCTGTGTGGTAATGTGATGTGGAAATTGCATTTGCGTTGGTGAAGGCAACAGTCTAAATACACTGATTAAAAAGGGTCGTTCAATCTTAGGAGTCTGGCTGAACTCAAAGGAGGAAGTGGTACATAGGTCAACCAGCAAGCTGCTTATTATCCTGGACAACGGCACTCACTCCTTGAATGAGGTTTTGGCTACACAGAGGAAGACATTTAGTAATAGACTGAGACAACTGTGCTGCTCCAAGGAGCACTATGTGAGGCTGTTTCTACCCTTAGCTATCAGACTGTATAATTAGTCACCCCTTGGCTGAGATAGACTTGTTTCCTGTGTGCTGAATGGAACTGAGCTGATCTAGAAGACATCCTAATAGACAATGACGCTATTTACAATATACTGTGCCAATGACTAATGTCCAGTACTGTAAATCTGTATAGATATGTGCAATTCTAATCACCTTACACTTAGTCAACACCAACACTTTGTTGATTTACTTTCAGACAATTCTTTTTGTATGTGTATTTGAACCTTGGTAACATATGTAATTCTTGTTTTTATATATATATATATATATATATATATATATATATATATATATATATATATATATATATATATTGTATTTATTGTCACACACATGCATTTGGGAGACAGTTTACAGGCTCAAATAGATGCAGTTACCCTCTGAACCAGGGGTTGGTGCTCCCCTCTAACTGTTTTTCTTCACTCCCAGCAGAACAACTGAAGAATTCACCCAGTAACGTCACTTCTGGTCCCAAACATCAAGACCTGCCACTTCATGACATCACTTACTGCAAAATATCTATATATACTGCCATCATTTGCTCTTTTATCAGCTCCAATTTGAACTTAGTCTGTAAAGACGTCATTTCCTTTGCTTGTGCTACAGTATATGTGGGAATCCTCCCAAACCTTTGACGGTAATATATATATATAATTATTTTTTTGTTAGTGTGTGTGTGTGCCTGTTTTCTGTTGTGGTGTAACCATACAATCTCCTTCAGGCTAATTCAATTTTCTATTTATCTGTCTATCTACCTATGAGATAAATATGTAATGCAAGTTAGGTAAATTGGAAAATAGCTTTTTTGATATTTCTTGTATGCATCTCCTTTCTAGCCCTACTAACATTTATGCACATACTACTAGTTTTGTTTCCCCTTCAGGTTAATAACAATTCTGTCATACTATATCCAACTATTTGATTCAGTTCTTCTTCCTCATTTTATCAATATGGTAGTCTGCTGAATTATAAAATATTATTTAGGGTAAATCTTGTATAAAATGATATCCACTCACATTCTAAAATCAAAGAATCGAACATCTAAGTTTGCTCTCATGCTGCATTTATACAATAAATAATATATCCTAGAATCATATATATATGTGTGTGTGTGTGTGTATATATATACTGTGTATGTATATATATATATATATATATATATATATATATATATATATATATATATATATATATACACACACATTTGTTTTTCTGTGTCATTATTTAGGTAACACAATTATGGTTTGGACTTTTCTGCACCCTGTGATATATGAATGTAATGTATGTGAATTTTCTTTGCAGACTCTTGGAATATTGTCAGGTCAGTTGATGACTCTAAATTGTTCCTGTCTGAGTGAGTAAGCGTGACTGTCTTCAAGTGTGTCTGCAGGTTGCTTCATGTTGTTACCAGGTTAGGCTCTAGCTCACCATGATACTAATTTGGAATGAAGAGGTTAGAAAAAGATGGATGGAAAATCATTTATTTTTTATTGCACATATCAAGAGCAAAATGTTGTCTGAAGAGTTTTTGTCAGTGACAAACCGGGTCTTATGTTACTCAGTAAGATATAAAACTGGACTTGCAGCACAAGTTTAAGAATTCATGCCGTGCACAGATGAGAACCCAGGGAATTTTCTTATAAAGTTAAAAAAAGCTCCAGTATGGCTTTTGCTGCCATGCCGTATTTTACTTTCATTGACAAAAGACCGTTGTATCCTGGAGAAAAAAAAAAATATCATTAAATATCACTGGCAAATCACATAACAACAGAAGAACTACTTTAAATTCAAATGGTTGCATTACAATATACATTTCCTTTTGGAGTAGTGCAACATAAAACATCTGGTGCATAAAATCACTATAAATGCAATAGAATGCACAGCTTGCTTATCAGAATATTCCACTCATCTTCTATACCCTTACTGCTGCAATATTTGCAATTTTATATTAACAAAAACTTGATAAGCTTAGAAATAGTAAATAGACTACAAAATGTTTCCGTTACTATGCAGTTATAAAGCAAAGCTAAGGATTTTAAATAAATACCTAAAAGGCCATGATTAGGAAGAATGGCTTGCCTGATCAGGACCAAACTGGATAACTATTATATAATTTCTGTGCTAGTCATGATTGAAAGCAAAGATGCTCGTTAGTGTACATGGTACCAGAGTGCCTTGGACCCGAAGTCAATGACTGACTATGTGCCATCTCACCTGAACATACACCTGAGGCTGAGATTGTATGTTCTGGACATCTGAGTGGAGAAAGATGCTGAGCTGTGAACTTGTTACCACTTGGTTGTGACTTGGCTTAGAAAGATGAAGGACTATTGGAAAGACCTGGAAAATCCAAAATGATAGTGCATGGTTGGAATGAATAGAGGCTGACTGAGTTCAGCTTTTACCTCTGGAATAGAAAGTATCTAAGAAGAGGTCAGGGACATAGAGCCTGAATTAACCGGTTCAAGACTTCAGTAGTGGACAGAGCTCCAAGGATCAATGGTCTGAAAGTTGTTGGTCCCTGTTAAAGCAGCAGCCTCAGGACCCATAGGTAAAAACCAACAGTAAAGGAAACTTAAGTTATAAAAAGGCCATGCATGTTGTGTTAGCAGGAGGGTGTCCAGGTTTCACTGAGAGGTATCAGTAATAGAAGCAGCTACAGCAGAAGCAAAAGTGAAATTCTGTACATGTGGGTGGAGTTTGGTGAGATGATGAAACATGACTTTTAGAAAGATCCGAAGTGTTTCTGGCCAAGCATTTGATTACAGAGAGGAAGAGTAGGTCATCACTTTGGCTGTTGTGAGCAAGGATGAGGAAACTTTTGACATCAATTGGGGATAGTGATGAGAGGTGGAAGGGACACTTTGAGGAACTTCTAAATCGAATTTCCTTTGATGGAGACAGTGCCAGAAGCCTTGGCTGAAGATAGACCCATGTCTGTAGCTGATGTCACCGAAGGGACTAAAAATCTGTGAGTGCTCCAGCTATTAGGGTGGATGAGATCCAACTGGAAATTTAAAAATGTATATTTTAACCACATGTCAGATTTTATCAATTACTTTTAAAATATATATCTAAAAAAATAAGTTAGTTGGTGAGTTAAAATTTGATTACAATTGTTGGCACGAGACCTGTACAGTTATCAATTACTGATTATATTACAGTAATCAATAATAAACCCATAATTGGTTGCAAATAGAGAGATATAACTATGTCTCCCCAGGGGTAAATTTGGCTTTTACAGAAGCTCAATCAATCAATCAATCAATGCACATGCATTTTGGTCTGAACGCAAACCAGAATGACTAAAAAGCTGTATCTGATTACTTTACAACCTGCTAACAGAAGGAAGGATTATATTTAAGGGTTTGGATGTCCCTAGATGTCCCTGTGGCACAACTGGTTCAATTATTGTTATAGTTATTTGTTTAGCAGAAACCTTTACTCAAGGCAACTTACAAAGCAAGTTATAATACATACAGGAATGAAGGTGGAAGGATCGCAAGCAACAGAGAACAATGTAAAAAAGCAAGCACAAGGGGAGTAGAACTACTGCATAATTACATTTATAAGTATGTGTTATAAGGAAGTGCAAGCTACTGTACACCAAACAGCTCCAATGCTGACAAGAAAGGGTAATTCATTTACATTTATTTATTTGGCTGATGCCATTATCCCAGACGACTTACAACAATGGGTTAGATTTCTTTTGGTTTTCCAATTGGAGCACAGGCAGGTCAAGTGACCTGCTCATGGTCATACAGTGTCAGTAGCAGGATTTGAACCACAACCTCAAGTCTAAAGCCTTAACCACTATGCCACACTGCCTGACATGCATCAAAATGCGTCAAAAACTGTCTACATAAATATGAAAGAAACTTTGGAGCATGAATTATTTGCCAAACCATCATGTTTTTTCTGTTATTTTAGTAATTATGTACTATGTCTTTAAATGCTTTGATGTTCTGTGTATTTTGTGGGTAAAGCCAAAAGAGGTTGGGCCACTATGACCTCATCAGCTTCTCAGTCCTCCTTTGGCATTTATAAACAAGAGGATCAAAGAGCACTCATCAGGGAATCGTTTTGCTTTTGTTACAGTATGTGGAGTTGCTTTGTGGGTATTGCCTTCTTTTTGCTTGTAGTTTTGACATGTTTTGCTGTGGACTAGGATTTCATTTTAGGATTAACAAATTGGGACTTGTTTGACTTCAGGAAATACATTTTGCCTCTTTTTGCTTTTTTGAGCTTGTTCTCACATTTTTTCCTATTTAATATTTTTTCTTTTTTAAAAAATTCTTTGTTTCTGCACTTTATAACCTGAAAGTTTTTGACAGTTCTTCTTTCTTGTGGGGGCTATTGTTAAATTTTTAGAGCTTTTTCCTAATGAGACCTGCTACAGTAAGCCAAGAAACTGGCCCCTACAGTGGGGATTAAGCCCAGAAAGTTTGGGCCAGTAAAGCCAGTTTTGTGGGGTCTCAGCCCTTCGTAGTTATGGATCTAGCTGTAGCTCACAACAAATTTATACCAAGGGGAAAAATGGTAGGAGATTTTTTTATCAATAGGCTTATGAGATGAAAAAACTAAATCATGGTCAAAAATACATTAAACATTATTAAATCTTTACCATGAAATTCTAAACCATCTAATACCATGGAAGTTTGTTAAATTAGAATATGTTTTGGACAATGTGAATGCTGTGCCTTTGAGTTATAGATCATCATGATGATCCTAGTAATTGCTCCTTGTGTAATATCAAAGCTACCGCAAAATGGCAACACCTGTAAAAATAAAATTGTAGCGCACTAAAAGATTTTATGTACTTTAAAAACACCTTAAATTAACAAACCAAGGACAGAATTGGATTCTGCATGTTCTGAAACCCCAAAATGGAAAATAAGAAAATATGTTGGCCAACACATAGAAAAGCTAGAAAAGTTCCAAATTATAACAGTAGCTGAGACTGCAGCAAAGGTGCAACCTTATTAAAAGCTCTGCATATTGGAAGGTGGCACAAAAGAAGCCATCACTAAGACAAAACAAAATCTGGTTTTGTAGGTTCTTCTAGATCTTGTTTATTTTATTGTTATTTCTAGCTTGAAATATTTACCCTGGCAAAGCCATTTTTTTGTATGGTTGACACTGTTTTGTGACTATGTTCATATGAGCATGGGCACATTGTTTACAGTCCTTATGCCCAATCACTTGACATAGAGGTCACATGATACAATACACTGTGTCTGTATATTACACCTATGTACAGTAAAATGGTGGCATGTGGTACTTAAACATCCAAGCGTTTGGATTCACCTCACTTTACTAACTTATATCTTTAGTTCAGTGGAAGCTAAAAGATGTTTCTGAAAAGATTAAAGCATAAGAAACCTTCATTTTGGTACTCCGACTGGTCTTTATTGATATACTCAACTATAGGGTGGTCCAGATCTAATTATGCAATTTTCATTACGCAATAACTTAAGTTTATTACATAGAAAATCACCGGAAAAATCCCAGACCATCGAGAAGTGTGTGAACTGACGACATGAAGAATTGTCTTTGCACCAAACTGGAATCGTCCCCACATAAATCAAAGTCATCCAGATGATCTGGATCTGCATAATTAGATCTGGACCACCCTGCATACATGACTTGACTTATGTTTTCTTCAATTTACTTTTGTCCATCTTGAGAATATTTTTATTTTCATCTTTTCTTTTGGCATATTTGTCTCAATGCTTCTATAACAAAGGTAGAGTTTTTTTTCCAAAGTTTTAAGACATAGGGCATGTGTGGCAAGTGTAACCCTGCCCATGCATCAAAAAAACACTGAACATACAGTGAAAGATGATGATGGTAGCTTTATAGTGTGGGGCTACAATTCATCAGCAGGGACTGTGCATCTGATTACAATGTAAGGAAGAATGGATGGTGGAGGACACCAAATAATGTAAAAGAATCCATTTCAGTGTGCTAAAAATTGAAGCTTGGGTTAAAGTTCTCTCTTAGAGCAAGACAATGATCCCAAAAACAAGGTCAAGGTAATTCTGGAGTGGGTCAAGAACAGAAAGGAGAAGGTCCTTCAGTGGCCAGTTAAAGCCCTTTCCTCAAATCAGTTAACAGTCCGTGTCACTATTTGAAAACTGGTAAACAAGTGACATCCGAGCATACCTGTCAAGAAGAATGAGCCAAAGTAGTTTGGGAACAAAACTGGAAAATAATTAACCTGGTAAACTTAAAGCTGTAATTGCCGCCTAAGGTGGCTGTACATAGTATCAAAGTGTAAGCACAAGTCTTTCATTTTTGTCTTTTTAAGATTTTTCCTAACATAAAATAATGCCACATTAAAAATAATATTAAGTGTCATTGCTTTGAAATAAAATATACCACAGTAAACCACACTTCATTGAGATCTGTTATTTATTAAAATAAGAGTATTTGTCCATATTTTACAAGGCACAGCATGTTTCATGTTAAAGACACTGAAATGCAGAAGTAACTCACACAGCTAACTAATACAATAAGGGAATCACCTAAGCAAATGAAGGATGTAAAATAATATTGTAAAAGGATGCTTCTGCACAGGTGTCATCATTAAAGTGACTAAACAATTAACATCCCATCATGATTAAGTTCATATATAAGCATGGATGGCAGACACATTTGTTTATTATGCTGTCTGACGTGGCTTGAATAAGAAATTTCACTAATCTTCAGAAAAGGTTGTTGCTGGCGCATGTTTGTTATTTCTTTCAGTAGTTCTTAGGAAATTCTGGCATGGAAATTGGAAAGAAAGACATCATCAACTTAAGAAAATTATGAAAAAAATACACACATATCTTGACCATGGTGTCCATGCATTGATCTGAGATACAAATATTCAAGTCAGGATCATTTAACTGCATACAAATATAAATCTCACACCAGAGTACAAGATTTTACTTACAGTATTAGATTTACAGAGAGGCTTATTATGACTGACTTGTTTTGTTTTTCCCCTTATTAACCCTAAGCAGTTCTGCAATTTAACTGGTGAAGTGAACCCAAAACAAGTCTACTGAGCAATAGAAAAAGTCACAAGGTCAGATGAGTTATCTTTTATTTTCTACTCAAGTAAAAAGAAATTGTATGGCGGATACCAATAAAGTGCACAGGCCTGCCTCAGCTATGGTGTAGGTATATTTCCCAGGAATGATTCAAATCCAATAATTTGCTTTATATGGTTAGGTCAATGACAATAAGAGCAATGCAATTTTGAATGTTTAATATTAGCAAAATCTGAATAATTATTGTTGTATATGCAATTTCCTCTGACTCTTCTTTCTTGGGGGTGCACAAGTGGAGTAAAAAGAAGAGCAACTTGTGTGCACTGTTAAACGTTTATACATAAAGGAAAGCTGTGGCTTGGTCCTAAGTGGTAACTACAGTGCCAGAGTGCTACTATATATTTTTTTTCTGCATTGGTTTTCTTCAATGTCTGCTAAATAGGACTGTTATTGTTAGTAATTCATCCTTCATTTTGTGTTTTGGTAATTCTTATCAAATTCAGATGTTTAAAAGCAGCTTGAAAATATATGTTATACAATCAGTGGCTTTAGATGTATTGCACTTTTCTGTTCAATGTCTAATTAAAGCAAATGGAAAGAGCTTATGCAACCTGCTTAAAACATTTTCTACAATATATGATCCATCCAGCAGATATTATAACTGATGATTAATTATTAACAAGCATTAGGTAAATATCTCATCCAAATGATTTAAGTCTAATAACGTAAATAATAATGCTTTTGTCTTACTAGGGCATGAATGACTAGTGCTTATGATTTCCTAAATTAAACTGTAATAATACTAATAATTATTAATAAAGACTTTTAATCACACCATCACAAATTAATTTTATTCATTGACATGTGTTATAAAAGAGAATTGACATTTTATTTTGTTAATGTGTTATATATGTTAACCTATAGCGTGAATGCTGGGGGATCAGACCACCACAAATAAAATGTACTTGATGTAATGTAAGTGTAATAAGACCAAAGGCACTTTACAAGCCTGATTTCACTGCTTTTCTCCAGTCTCCTTTTTTCACTTATTTTTGCTTATGAGCTGCAGCCTTCTAAATTCACAAAATATACCCTCTGTAGGGTGGAGTGCCCCCTCTGTCTGAACTGGGAAGTGTGCTGCCCAAGCCTTTTTTGCTGTTCCCTTTTATTCAGGCATTCTGGGTCATGTGGCTGTAAACAGCGTTTCTTGGTGGTCTTGTAGGAACAGGCATTTACTCTGGAGTTTCCCTTGGATTTCCTGGGTTTGGACACTTTAAGATTATTTTCAAACACCACCTGAGAAAAAGAGAGAAAATGCTTTGAGGTATCTAGAGCCCCACTTCTTGTCCCTGTGCTCCCGTGCCAGATCTGCCACGGAAGCAATAAACACCATGACAATAAGGAGCACAAACAGGTGGCATGCAGAATATGTGTAATATAGGGGCCCCAATGATGTCCATCTATGGGGGGTCAAAGGGAAAACTAACCACCTCCCAAATCCTGGAGCAATTTTAGAGAAAAGTTGTGATAATAAAAATAAGTTGAAAAGTTCATACCAGCTACGTTCGAGTCTGTGTGTTGCTCCAGGCTTCTAACACTACATTCAGATTGCAGTTAAAAGGGGTCCACTAGACCTAAAAAGTCTTTAATCAGGGCTTTCATCGCACAGCAAACATGAATATTTATATCTCTCAGAAGCAGTAGGCTATCAGAACATGTCACCAACAAAGATAAAAAGGCAACAAATTCATGGATAAAATCCTTACTATATTCAGGTGGCCTGTAAACAAGTGCACACAGTCCAGAATTGGTAAGCTCGATTTTAAATAGCCGAGCTTCAAAACTGGATAATTTGTCTAAAGGCATGGATCTACATTTAAATTGATTTACCACTTTGATCTTTAATCCAGAAAATTGTTAAAAATTAATTTGTCCTGCAGAAGTGACCCAATAGACAACCAAGAATAAAAGCTACATGCTGATTGCTGACCTGCTGACTTAAGATTTTTTTTTGTATTAATTTATCAGATTGCAATTGTAGATTTGTAAATATAAACCTGATGGCATGAGAGATGAACCAGAACTGGTGGGAACAAGATGTGGAGGGGTTTAATACAAAACAGCATTCAGATGATTTTTGGAAAAAGGGACATTTGATTAAAGAAATTTGTGACTCTAAGACTCACTTGTAAAAAAAACACAACACATTTCCGCATTGATTGTTTGTTTATTTTACCATCTCTGTGACTCTTATGTTTCGCCAGTTTCATATTTATCATTGTTGATGTCATGTTGTAGCCTTCATTATTTTTACCCCCACCAACATGTTTATGTCGAGTGTCTTTAATTTCAGTGAATATTTTGCTCTATAAAATTCACTCAAAATGGGGATCTAAAAATCTTGCATAGCCCCTCAAAACAGCTTGTTGAAGATGACTATAGTTTTTTTTATTATTATTATTGTGAAAAACATACTTACATGCAGAAAATTAAACAACTTTTAACAAATTACAATCACATTTATTTTGATGACATGACAAGTAAATAAAAATATTAACAAGAAACTATGCACATTATAAAATTCAGAAGCTTTCAGAGACTTGGTTAACTGTTTTGAAAGCTGGAGCATTTTAAAATTTTCCTAACACTTCATTGAATAGTTATTATAATGTTTTTTATTAATTGTTTATGTAACAATGACTCATTTAAAAATAGGTGGTAATAGAAATTTAATTAGAAGTATTAGCATAGTACACAAAAATATTTTTTAATCCCATTTAACAATATCATGGTTAAAAGTGGGGCACAAACAGGCTTGCTTTGGCTAATAAGCTTTTCAAGAAGATTCCAATTTAAGTGATAAATTATAGATTGATGGGCAACTGTTAGTTGTTGGATGTGGAGGATCAATGGCTAATTGTAGTTTAATAAATCCAACTGTACAATCTTTCAAAGAAGTACCTAAAGAAGATTTAAAATTTGTTTTTAAATATATTAAGGTGAAATTGTTGGCTGTATCTGACCATGACAGGTAGCATATTATGGTGGAGCTTTGCCAATATATTACACTTTCAGAGAAATTTTAAATCATTATGATCTGCAGACAGTGCAGCTATGAGAATGTTTTTAATGTAACGGAGATTCTGAGTACATGTGTATTTGCTACATGTAATGCCACGCATGCGTGTCAGAGGCTCATCAGAGGTAGACACTACCACCATGGACACCAGGGGGCACAATCATGACTGCCTCTTTTGTCATCCACAGCTCAAAGAAGACACAGATTAAGGGCAACTAACACTGCCCCTTTCAGTTGAGGAGCTATAAAAGCATGTAGCTCCTGGGAAGAGGTGTCACATTCAGGGGATGAGCTACCTGCACTAAGGAGCTCCAGCACTCACGCTTGATTGCTCTCCAAAACTATAAAACCATAGCCAACAGCTATATTTTGCCTTTGTTTTCTTGTAATGCCATCGAGGGCCTGTTACTTTCAGTTACTTTATTGATTGAAAAGCGTGTCTTTATGTGAAAATAGCAGTGTCAAATGCTGGGGTGGGGGTCATGAACGTGACTGAGAGAATACAACTCAATTAAAAAAAAAAAAACAAAGCTAACCTTTACAAGTATCATAAATTACACCAGCTGTTACAGACTGGAATCAAATGTAATTTTTTATTCTAAAATAATAAGAATACGAGCAGCTCACTTCTCAAAACGTACTCGTCTGGGATCAAACCCGTGAAGTTTTGATTACTAGTCAACAGCTGATACCGTTGTGCCACCGAAGCAGTTGTAGCAAATGCGTGTCAATGTCACACCCTAACGCGGGTCCTTTTTCTTCTGTTAAATTCTTGAATTAAAGTGCACTTGTTCTGTTATATTTGTACCTTTTGTGAAAGTGTTTATTTGATATTTGGACTTCAGGCTTCACACATTATACATTCCATGTCTACATTTTGTTAATTATTACTAAAACATGAAAAACGTTTCTGTTTTAATGATGTGTTTACATTGATCGTTGTACACACGGAACACACATGAAATGCATGTGTTCCAAATAACGATATAGTATTTATAAAAGGTGTGGTTTTGCTTGACTTCTCACTCTATACAACTCCAAGCAACTGACACACAGGTAAACAGACTTGAGCTGAGAAAACTATATGCCGGTGGGGGATGTGATAGCAGACTGCTTGCTGATTATCAACACATTTATAGGACAAAAGACGCTGATGGAGAGGTGCGAAGCGATTTAAGGTGGGACGGATCTACGAGTTTTTTCGTAGGCTCTGGTAATTCTAGTGTTAATGTAGACTGACAAACTTGTTAACTTTCTTTTAATTCTGAATTTTCTTACCCATGAAACATGATTCCTGGTATATATGCATCATGTTTGTAGTCAGATTTAGTATTTATATCTCGCTTGAAATGTCTTTTGAAAAGAGCACTGCATTGTAGAAACATGTAATAAGCAAACAACTTTTCAATTTTCTTAAAAATGTATTGCATTTTATAGATGAATGATACAACTCAAATACAAAATACTGTATATGTCTTTGTTGCATCTTTTTTGAATTTTTCTTAAATAATTACTCTAGACAAATTATTACTATGGAAGGATTAAGTTTTTCTATTTCTCAGGTACCTTCAGTACCATCCAACAATCAGCTCAGAGATATGCAGTTAGATGATCCTGTGGTGTCCTGGATAATGGACTATCTGTGGGGCAGACTGCAGTTTATGAGACTCGAGCATTGTGTTTCTGATACGGATGTGATCGACACTGGAGCACCACAAGGTACAGTCCCATCTCCTTTTCCGTTTTCCCTGTACACCTCAGACTATACGTACAGTATATATCACCATGTCATGTTACTTGCAGAAATTCTCAGATCATTCAGTATTTATGGGGCGTATTTATATGGGGGATGAGACAAATTCTAGGAGTCAGGTGGAGAAGTTTGTTTCTTGGTGCAAAAAGAATTGTCTGCAACTTAACATCAGCAAAACCAATTTTTGCCACAGCAAAGAGCCTCTTTGCCCGGTCACAATCCAACGTGTGGATGTAGAAGTGGTGCACTCCCATAAGTACTTGGGGATCCACATCAATGACAGGTTAGACTGGTCTCAAAACACAGAGAAACATTTTTCTTAGGAGACTGCATTCCTTTAATGCAGTAAGTGACATCCTTCATATCTTCTATAACTCTGTGATGGCCAGTGTGCTACGCTAGTAACATCATTTCAATGTTGGGCCACCAAAAATGAAAAATGATTAATAGCGTGGGCTCAGTTATGGTATGAACTGTGAACTCCCTGGAGGTTGCTGTAAAGGAGAGAGTGGTAACAAAAGTGCCATTATAAACAATGCTACACATCCTCTGTCTGACACACTGAGTATTTTCAGTCAAGGATTTATTAAGTAAAAGTGTGTCAGGGAATGCACTACACCAACAGCGAAACACTTTACAAATGCCTCACTTCGAGAGAAACTACCAAGTCAGACGCTTCTTTTCTTTTTAATCTTCTTCCTTTTTAGTGATTCTGGTGTGTGTTCAGACCAAAGTGTGTGTGTATATAGATGTTTTTTATTTTTTATATAACAAGCTTCTGTAAAAAAGTACATTTCTCCTTGGGGACAAATAAAGATCTACTATCTGCTGTATCTATCTATCATATAGTGCCTTTTCATATTATATCTGTAGATTTAGCTGCTTTGTAGAAGAAAATACTATATTTGAATACTGTTTCACTGTTTGATGTTGTGTATTTTCTTTCCAGTGGTTATGTTCATAAAGCCTAATATATGATATGATACTGTAGATATTTATTTTAGTGGTGCACCACTACCATTATGTCTTCTTGTACCTCCTAACCATTTATAAACTGAACACAAATGTAACTTTATGAGTAGGATGGTTTCCAAATGTCTAAAGTCAAATTCCATAAAATAAAACTTGTAGGTCTGTTAGTTTTATCTGTGCTTATTGAACACCTCCTGTAAATGACAGATAGGTAAACATTGTTTGATCTGAAACAGAGGTATAGATGAGTGAAAAAGAATGTTTTCTAATGATGTCTCCCAGTGGAAGCATGTGAAGTGTAAAGGTCAAAGGTACTAGGTCCTTTGGAACACCATATAAAACTTCAGAATGTAAAGTGGTGTCAACATACTGTATTTTTGTTCATAATTAAATTAAATTGATAAATATGAACTGAAATACACAAGGACAGTATCCGAGAGCCCCACATAACTTTCCAGCCAATGTAACAGAATATAGAAGTCAGTGTTGTTAAAGGCTGCATTTAAATCTAATTGCATAATTATTGTAGCATTCCTTTATCACAAGTTATTAAAATGTCATTTACAGCATGAGTTATTTGCTGTTTCTGTACTGTGACTTGTGCAAAATCCAGAATGGAACTTCTCAAGTGAAATTGTAACATGTAAGAGTTGACTAAAACAGTGTGGTAGATACTGTTTCAAATACTTTAGAAAGTTAAATTACATTTAAATAGCTCTGTCATTTTTTGCATATTTGGGTCTAGCTCTGATTGTTTTCAAGAATGATCTGATTACTGACACTTTTAGTGCATTAGAAACTGTGTCAGTCAATAAAGTTTAGTAAAATGTTAATAATTGATGCTGCCAGAGCACCAGTGGAGCTTTTCACTAGATTCATTTAGGCACGGTCTTAAGGACAAGTAGTTTCAATTTAAAATTAAAGTTAATATTTTATGTTCCATCATTAAGTTAAAATTACTAAGATGCTATATGCAAGGTGGATATAGGGCTTGACACTGCAGTATTTTATTTTGTGAGAGGACCTTAAAATCTGTGATCATACATTATTAATTTTATCTTTAAAGATATTAATAAAATCTGCAATGCTGATGTTTGTAGGCATTTTACATGGTTGTTCAGAATTTGTATTTCTCAGATTACCATCTGTTCTAAACAGTATACAAGAATTTTATTTATTTATTTTCATTCTAGCTGAAATACTGTGCGCTGCCTGTGTATATTTATATAATAGTTGGAAGCATGCACTGATTACCACATTACTGCACCCACCACATGGCGAACCACCCAGATTGAGATCCAAGTGCAGCCATACAACGGGTGACACCTCAGTACCACACTGAACAATGTGAGGTTTTTTACAGCGGCTAGAGTGCCAATCCTGCCACCAAACCCCGAGTTTTCCCTGCAAGTTGGAGGACCTGCTTTCAGATAATGGTTACGGTAAGAAAGAAAATTTTTCTTTGTTTTAAATGTGCACGTTTTTGTCATTGCTGGCTGAAAGACAAGTGTCTTACGATATTCATCATCTACACTGGTGAATTTAACCCTTTTGGTGTAATGGACCATTTCATATCATAGCAAATGTTTGAGGACCAAAAGAGGTCACGGCTCACGGCAGCTCACGGGTTGGGGGGTAGGGACACCACTAGATTTTTGAGCATCTCACTAGTGGAGTGTATGATCCCCATGGTCTGCAACCACGGGACAGTCCACCTTGCAGTTTAGAGGACACTGTGAATGGCTGGTTTGGGTATCTTTGGAGTTTCCAGTGGCTTGTGAACTGGGGCCTGAGGAGTACGATTGTTTAACCAGACATATTACTATGGGTTTCTTTTGGGTGTAGTGGTAAGCAGACCTGTAACATTTCTTAGACAGCACTTCATGGACTGACTTTTGGCAATAACAGTGTTGCCTTCCTAGCCACTTTTAGCAAAGTTGTACCAAAACCTTCGGTCCCAGCTGGTGGCACCCACACTCAGTAAATATTCCTTGAGCTGAACCAACCTGTAACAACCTTTGTCTTTCTTTTTGACACCTCTGTTTCCACACCAAAGATGGTGCCGTGTCTATTTCCTGTCTTGGACACAACCCCATCTTCACTCGTCTGAAAATGAGTCAGTGGTGCTGCTTACATGGCCTATCGATTGTTTGCCCTGCACCCTTCATTTATGTAATCTCCCTTCCCAGCATATCACATGCAATGAATGTTAGCATAGTTACAGCTTTTACCCCAACATATTAATATATTGGGTCAAAAATTTGGGTTGGGATGGTCTTACCCTGATGAACTGAGGGAGCTATCTGAATATTGGCAAAGACTGGTCCTAAAGTGTGATTTTGTATACCAGACATAATTTGAAGGGGCTACTGTATCAAAAGAACTTTCAGAAATCCATCCATTATCCAACTCGCTATATCCTAACTACAGGGTCATGGGGGTCTGTTGGAGTGAATCCCAGCCAACACAGGGTGCAAGGTAGGAACAAACCCTGGGCGGGCTGCCAGCCCCCCGCAGGGCACACACACACACTAAGGACAATTTAGGAATGCCGATTCACCTAACCTGCATGTCTTTGGACTGTGGGAGGAAACCAGAACACCCAGAGGAAACCCACATAGACACAGGAAGAACATGCAAACTACACGCAGGATGGACCCAAGAAGCGAACCCAGATCTCCTAATTGTGAGGCAGCAGTGCTACCATGCCGCCCCCTTTCAGAAATACATTTTAGGATATGTGTCAACTAATCTATATTGTTCTGCATAAACACATTTCAGTTCTTCAGAATAGACACAAACTTTTTCTTTTTTTCAATGTACAGCTCTTATGTAAAAGTCTCACTCTCCTACATTCAATGCAAATTGTGTTTGATGATAACCTCTTTATAGACCATTCTTAGCCCTGTCCTGTGCTACCAAGAAAAATTCACAGAAATCTTAAAAGAACCAATGATTTTATTTATTTATTTAGTTTATCTGACATACAATATATCAGAACTGAAATCAGGGGAATTCAGCTTATCTTTGTACTTAATTTGGAATGTAACTGTTCAAACGTGCAGCCCATTACAGTTGTAAACAAACCATTGACTTTTATTTTACTTAAAAATAAGATTTTGTTTTTTACTTTAATAAGGTTAGTTACAAATTGTATTAACTGTGATAAGAGTTTGAAAAGATCTTCTCCATTTCAAACTTTACACCAACAAAACTAAATGAGCATGTGTAGGCTATTGATATTCACTATATGTTAGTCTTTGTGCACAATTAAAAAAACACCAAATATAACATAAAGCAGAAGGTCATCTTTTTTAATATATTTGATCTTTATGACATTTTCCAGATCCTCTGTTGAGGCATCAAATCGTTTTTGTCTGTACAAAAAAAATACTTCTTTAATAAGCCCCCCAAAGAAACCTACAACATCAAAACATACATACTTATACATACATGCTGATTTTTGTTGTGACTCTAAAATCAAGTCTCAGCACTGTTTTTTTTATTTTATAAATTATTACAGTAGTTTAAAATTGAAATGTATTTTCTGTTGTATAGATTTTGAAATGTATAAAGCAACAAAAAAATTGTGTGGCTTCCAGGTGGGTGGATTATCAGGGCGTGATGAATCTGTTGCACTCTAGCAATCTGCTTCTTATTTCTTGTCTTGAAGATCATAGTAGAAGATGCTGCTTAGTCTGGAATATTGTGAATATGAAAAAAAACTAGTTAAGGGAAATGTAATAGATGTGGGTTGGCAAGAAGTATACCTTTGTTTTTTAGTGTTCACATTATACAAATATTTTTAAGAAATGTAGGATTAACCATCATTATAATGTTAACAGTATGATAAGTTGTCAAGATACTTACTAAATTTTAGGCCACTTAAAAGATAAATATTTTGATTAAAAATCACAAATTTCTAAGCTGATTTTGAGTATCAACACAAGCCCTGAAGAGTGTTAAATTGTGATTATATTATCAAAAATAGTGGGCTTTCTGTTAGAGCTGTTTGTATCCCTTGGCAAATGTGCTGCTAAACTGAACTTGATGTTTGTCTGAGAAAGACATATTAAACAAAAAAAAAATACATTTCAAAGCAATAATTAATTTTTGTGTATTGACTGCTCAGGAACGTAAATAGTGCTTGCTATTTAAAAAAAAATTGGTTGCCATTAAGGGGTCTGGCAGTCTTTTACATCTTTTTTGCTATTTTGTTCAGCTGCCCAGGAGCAAAGTTACCTTGTAAGTGAATGATGTGTCTTTAACTTGCAGCAGATGCAGATGTAGATGTAGATAGGTTGTGCTGTAGTAGAGAAAGAGAAGATCTTGTCCAGGTGCTCTTTAGAGAGGTAGTATGAACCCCTCAAGTGAAGTGGAAGGAGTGTCCAGATTAGAGATGGAGAGAGAGGTAGGTCATGGTTTGTTGTAAGGACAAAGTAAGAGATGTAAACTGTTCTCAATTATTATTATAAAAAGCGTCCAAGTTATTAGCCCAGGAAAATAAATTACACCATCCATATTAATGTTTATATTCCTTTTGTTTTGTTTATATTCCTTCTTTCACCAACACTTTAACTCACATCCGACCCTGCAGTTAGAATATATGGTGACTTCAACCATGTGACTTTGGAACAAACAATAACAAATTTCTATCAGTTTGTGGCCGGTTCCACTCGAAGAAATAACAAGCTGAATCTGCTTTATTCAAATGATAGGCAAATCTGACCACATAATAATTCATATTATTCTCAGATATAAGCCTGTTATTAGACAGCAACCTGTTACCACCAGAATAGTTAGAAAGTGGAGCCTGGAGGCTGAAATGACTTTAAAGGACTGCTTCCAAATGAAATAATGTGTGAGTCAAATGGGGACAATTTTGAGGGACTCTATTACTGCATCACAGACTATATTAATTGTGTTGACACAGTGGTACCCACAAAGACAGTGTGTTGCTTTCCAAACAACAAGCCCTGGATTACGAAAGAGCTTAAAGGTCCCCTAAATAAGAAAAAGATAGCATTTAACACTAGAATTACCAGAGCCTACGAAAAAACTCGTAAATCCGTCCCACCTTAAATCGCTTCTTAAAACCGTTCTCACTTCGCCAGCGTCTTTTGTTAATCTAAATGTGCTGATAAAAGAAAAGCTGCAAGTAGCCGGCTATTCCATCCCCCCATCGACTTAGAACGTGCACAAACTTCTCCCAGCTCATGCCTTGATTGATTTTCTGTGAGTGAAGTGGAGTTTTAGAGTGGAACACACGCATTTCATGTCTGTTCTGTTTCTACAGTAATCTGTGTAAACACATTGTTAAAACAGAAGCGTTTTTTATATTCTAGTAGTAGATGAGAAAATGTAGGCATAAACTATATAATGTATGAAGCCTGAAGTCCAAATATCAAAGAAATATTTTCACAGAAGGTACAAATCTAACACAACAATTGCACTTTTATTCAAAAATATAACTGCAGAAACAAAAAGCCGCCTTAACATGCGACATTGACACGTGTTTATTATGACTGCCTCCGTGGAGCATTAGAGTCAGCTGCCGACTGAGAATCAGAAGGTCGTGAGTTCAATCCTGCACCACTCTGTTTTGAGAAGTAAACTGCTCTAAGTCTTACTATTTTAGAATAAAAACATACATTTGATTTCAGTCTGTAACAGCCGGTGTAATTTATGATACTTGTAAAGGTTAGCTTTTTATTTTTATTTTTATTAGTCAGTTTTATTATCTCGGCCATGTTCACGAGCCCAAACACACCCCACCCCCGCATCTGATACTGCTGTTTTCACATAGACGCGCTGTAACAGAGGTAAACTCAGCTCTACTTGTGGCTTTAGGCTTTAGGAAGTAAGTGAATAAATAAAGGTAAATCGTGTCATAAAATGATTTCTTCAAAATGCTCAAAAAATACATGTGTAATGCCACAAAAAGTGCATGCAGACATGTCCGTGCCAAATAAATAACATTCGACATTTTGAAGAAATCATTATATGACACGATTTACCTTTATTTATTTACTTACTTCCTAAAGTCACAAGTAGTGCATGCTCAAAAATGTGTGTAATGCCACGAAAAGTGCCTGCTGACACTTTAGTATGCAAGCAATGGTATGTGCATTCTTCTTCCGATGTAGAAGGGAGCTGAGTTGACCTCTGTTACAGCCCGTCTATGTGAAAACATCAGTGTCAGATGCGGGGGTGGGGTGTGTTTGGGCTCATGAACGCGGCTGAAATAATAAAACTGACTAAAAAAAAAAAAAAACAAAGCTAACCTTTACAAGTATCATAAATTACACTGACTGTTACAGACTGAAATAAAATGTATGCTTTTGTTCTAAAATAGTAAGACTAAGAGCAGTTTACTTCTCAAAACGGAGTGGTGCAGGATCGAACTCGCGACCTTTTGATTCTCAGTCGGCAGCTGATTCTATTATCCCATGGACATGAAATGCGTGTGTTCCAAACAACGCTCTATTATTTCCACTCTAAAACTCCACTTCACTCCCAGAAAATCAATCAAGGCATGATCTGGGAGAAGTTTGTGCACGTTCTAAGTCGGTGGGGGGATGGAATAGCCGGCTGCTTGCAGCCTGACTTTTATCAGCACATTTAGATGACAAAAGACACTGGTGGAGAGCTGTGAATGATTTTAAGAAGCGATTTAAGGTGGGACGGATTTTCGAGTTTTTTCGTAGGCTCTTGTAATTCTAGTGTTAAATCTAGTGACAAAGAGGCTCTGAAGAACATACTGTGTGTGCTAATGAAACAGCTGAGTGAAGAAAAGGAAGTTTAAAAAGCTAAAATAGAAAACATACTCACCCATAATAACATGAAGAATGTCTGGAATGGACTGGGTATAATTATGGGACTGAAGCATTCCAAGGCACAGGTGCTAGAAGGGGATGTGGAAAAAGCAAATACCCTGAACCAGTTTTTTAATAGATTTTCAATCCCACTGTGTGACACCCTGTGTAGTGGGATATGGGGTCACCAATCTACACTCTAGGTGTCTAGTATGTGGGCCCGACCATGACCAGAATGGCGGTGTAAGACAGGGAGACATGGACACAAAAAGGGTTGGGTTTTGCAAAAACAAAGTGAGGTTTTATTTACAGGTGCACACAAGGAAAAATAAGTAAATAATATCCTGCAGAATATGCATCTATATACAGTGTCCAATACCAAAGGACATACCAAAACAAATATGAAACTGAGACTTGAAAATGATGAATATATTCAATATTTAAAGTGCTGAATAAAAGTCCCAAATGAAAATGAAAAAATGCAGAAAAACTAGCAAAAAATGTATATACAGTAATCCCTCCTCGATCGCGGGGGTTGCGTTCCAGACCCCCCCGCGATAGGTGAAAATCCGCGAAGTAGAAACCATATGTTTGTGTAGTTATTTTTATATATTTTAAGCCCTTATAAACTCTCCCACACTGTTAACATTATTAGAGCCCTATAGACATTAAATAACACCCTTTAGTCAAAAGTTTAAACTGTCCTCCATGACAAGACAGAGATGACAGTTCTTTCTCACAATTAAAAGAATACAAATAGATCTTCTTCTCTTCAGGAGCAGAGAATTTCAGAGGGAGAGAGAGAGCGCTCGCAAAGAAAAGCAAACAATCAAAAAATCAATACATGTGCTTTTAAGTTTGCAGCGGCATTTTTTAGAGGAGCGTTAGTATCTTCTAAGCAAACAGCCTCTGTGCAAACAGCCCCTCTGCTCACATCTCCTTGTCAGGCGCAGAGAACGTCAGAGAGAGAGCGAGATTAAAGCAACAATCAAAAAATCAATACGTGTGCTTTTGTGCTTTTAAATATGCCAAGCACCGCAATAAAGCGGCATTTTTTTAGAGGAGCGTCAGTATCTTTTAAGCAAACAGCCTCTGTGCAAACAGCACCTCTGCTCACACCCCCTCCGTCAGGCACAGAGAATGTCAGAGAGGATGAGAGAGAGGCAGAGACAAGCATAATTGATAAAGGGTAATGAGAAAGAGTATATGAGTTAGGGGGAGAACTTTGTTTCTTGTTGCAAAGAGAATTGCCTGCATCTTAACATCAGCAAAACCAAGGAATTGGTTATTGACTTTTGCCACACCAGAGAGCCTCTTTGTTCAGTTACTATTTAAAGACTGGATGTGGAGGTGGTCCACTCCTACAAGAACTTGGGGGTCCACATTAATGACAGGTTGGACTGGTCTCAGAACACAGAGGAACTACATATGAATAGGAAGAGCAAACTCTTTTTCTTTATGAAACTGTGTTCCTTTAATTTGGGGAGTGACATTCTTCACATGTTGTATAACTCTGTGATGGCCAGTGCAATTTTCTACACTGTGGTGTGCTGGGCTGGTAAACATCACTTCAAGAGAGGCCCACTGAATCAGCAAGCTAATTAAAAGGACAAGCTCAGTTATAGGATGCCCTCTGGACCACCTGGAGGTCATAGTGAAAGAGAGAATTAAAACAAAACTGAGTTCCATTATGAACACTGAGACACATCCTCTCACTGAGGACTTTCAGCCAATTAATTTTTCAGCAGATGTGTGTTAGAAACTCTACGAGGGCTGATTTTTACCAACATTAATATGTCTGAATAATCCCTTACTAGGACTGTGCAGGCCAAGTCAGAACTTTTCTTTCTTTTGAATTTTCTTGCTTTATAGTCATTCCAGTGTATGTTCTGACCAAAGGGTGTGTGTATTTTCCTCTATTTATTTATTTAAACAGCTCCTATAAAAAAGGTACAAATTAAGTTCTATCTAATCACAGACGTATTCTTTCAGGACCTTGCAGAGTTGGACTGTGTCTCAGATAACTCTTGGATGGAAGTCAGGAATGAATTGTCCTAACTTGCGGCTGCAGAAAGATGAAAGTAGTGATAGGTGGAACTCAGTTATTAAGGGAACTCAGACCCAAGTTTGCTCCAGGGACAAAAAGTCTCATATGGTTTCTTATCTTCATGGAGTATAGTTGGACCACCTCCCTAGATGGGTGAATAGGATTCTGGCCAGAATGGGGATGGACTCAGTTGTCATTGTCCATATTTTAACAAAATGACATATTTAAGAGCAGGCTGGGAGGTGTATGATCTAAATTTAAAGATTTAATTGCTGTGTTGAACAACAGTCATACACCAGTCCCTGCAGGGTTCAGGAAATTAGTCATACACCAGTCCCTGCAGGGTTCAGGAAATTAGAAGTTTGAACACATGACATAAGTCTTGGTGTATAATAGAGGGACATAGGTTTATGGGACATTGGGGCTTTTTCAGGAGGGAGAAGGTCAAGATTTAAAAGCTATTTAAATGAAATTTAAGACAAATTCACCTTGAAAGTTAGAAGTAGACAAAAAAGAAAGTTGTATTATAACAGAACACTGCAGCATTCACCGTGGGGCTTATGAACGAAGGAAGGCATCATTTTAAAAGGTTAGAAGGCAGTTAGAGAAAAATATTGGTGAAAATTCAAAAGATGACCCAAAGACATATTCTTTGTTGTTTAACTTTTAAAAGAATGGTCAAGAAGGAAGTGATGTGTAGTCCTGAATTTAAACAGAGTAAGGATGTACAATACAATACAATACAATTTATTTTTGTATAGCTCCAAATCACACAAGGAGTACCACAATGGGCTTGAACAGGCCCTACCTCTTGACAGCCCCCCAGCCTTGACTCTCTAAGAAGACAAGGAACAACTCCCAAAAAAAAAACCTAGTAGGGAAAAAATGGTAGAAACCTCTGGAAAGGCAGTTCAAAGAGAGACTCCTTTCTAGGTAGGTTGGGAGTGCAGTGGGTGTCAAAAAGAATGGGGTCAATACAATACAATACACAGAACAGAACAAATCTAAAGAGAGAAGCTCGGGATGGATCAAAAAGGCCTGTAGAATGTTCTCCCTGTTATGTATGACTAAATCCTGTTTAATGCAGTACTGAAAAGGCCAACCCACTGTCTAATGTGGTTAATGAGAATGCAATTATCTCTGGCATCGAATGCAGCACTCATATCTAACAGAACAAATTACTTTACTCTGTTATTCACGTTAGCACTTAGCAGTAAGTCATGAACCTTTCTGGCCAAATCAGTTTTTGTTCTATGCTTACTGTAGTTTTAAAACCAAGCACAAACTTATCAAGAATAGTGTTAATCATTTAGCTGTTACATTATTTAAAAAGATGGGTTACAGATAGGTCTAAAATGGTCCAAAGCACAGCAGTCAAGTTTTTTTATAGTCAAGGACTTAAGTGCTAAGCTAAGGAGGAGAACTGATGAAATTGTCTTCTCTAAAGTTTTTACAAAAGTGATATCAAAATGGTGTCTCTCCATTTTTAATATACATAATTGATCCTGAAAAAAATCTAAAACTATCTTTGCAAAAATTATATATTACAAGCTGGTTATGTTTGAAGATGATATCAGTCTCAATGGAATGACAGATAATGTAGTATAAGCCAAATTATTATCAAGAAACATGGACAAAACAGACTTTGGAAAGATTTGTAGCAAGTGAAAACTGAAACTGGTCAAGTACTGTAAGTGTTTAGCTGCACTCTGCATTGTTTCTGTATTTAATTTTCCAAAGTTTTTTAATGGAAGGAAGTTAAAATCTTGAAAATGAAGAGATATTAAGTGTATTTAGTAAAAGTGCAAAGTGAATAGTAAGTAGCAAAAGGTTTGTTGTAATAAAACATAATTACAATTTACAGCAAATCATGCATATAAAATAAATTTTTGTCTTGTCACGTTCAGTCAAAAATGTTCTGCTTGCTGAAACATAGAAGTGAAACTTGCATTGTTTAAATTTGTTGGGTTTAACCCATTTTAAGGCATTACTGCAAAATAATTCATGTAGATCAAATTAACCAAAATTTATTTAATTCTTAAAATAAAATAATAAATTCAGTAAGTACCATACTTGTCAGTTAAGAATTAAGTCAACAATTGTCATAAATACGAGACAGAGTCATATAAAGGTTTGAGGCAGCCACCCGTATAATCTGGTATCCTGGCTGCAAAAGTAATGATCAGCAAATACACAAAACCAAATGCACAAAACCGAGTCCAAAACAGAACTGAGGGACTAGGGAAAAGGTGTAGGTTTTTAAAGGGGAAGACAGGAAGTGAGTTAATATGGATTGTGCTCATGGTCTTCAGCCATTGGTTCGAATCCGGACGTGACATCATAGGGGCCAGGGCCGGCAAGGTCTTCTTCCATAGGCTCGGTCCCGGAAGTTACGTCAAAAGAGCCAGGTGGGATATCCCGTGAATGGTCTACAGGAAAGGGAGAAAAAGAGTCAGTTCACTCTACCACATCCCGGCATGCTTCAGAACTGCCCTTACTCAAGCCCTTTAGCTGCCTCCCATGCGCACGTGTGTGACACAATATATTCAGTTATTCTTTGATTTTTCTATTAACATTTCAGTAGGACAAATTATCAGTGAATTGCTTTATTTTAGTTGATCCAATATTGATTTCTCGAATGACAGCTGTGTTTCAATTAACTTCAGCCTATGCAATATTTCGATATAGACTTTTACAATAATTTAATACCACTAAATTTTTAGTTATTCTTTATCTCAAATAAGTTGTACAAAATTTATCACATTTCTTTGCTGTTGTGGAAAATGTAATTGTATCAGTAATACTTGGCTTATCCTAAAATGACAAACAATTATTATAACTTACATTGAAATTTATCTCTTATTGCTATAAATTTATATATTTTTATACTGATTGTCTCTTCATCTCAGTATATTTTTTTTTCTATAGCTATATCACTTCTGTCATTTTAAGGTCAAAGATTTTCAGTGTTTCCTCTGCAATCCCACATGAAGGTAACCCTCACACGTAATTTTCATCAGCATGGTCCCTGAAAAATCATCTTAAATACTTTTTGAAACAATCATGATAAAATGTAATACATGAAACAGAAAGGTAATTAAAAGAAAGTGAAATATGTTAACTCACAAAACACAAATAATTATCCGACAATTCTTCACTTTAAAAAATAAAAGGTTCTAAACAAAACAATATTAACAAAATGAAAACACCAAATAATATTCCGATCTAACCAGACCTAAATATAGTCAAATTATGAATAATGCATGATGATCTCTCGAAAAAACAAACTACAGTAAATGTAAGTTAATAGAAGGAGGGAGCACTGCATCATTAATAAATAAAAAATGTTTTTTATTTCTCACCAGAAAATAAAATTTCAAAGATTAACATTCAACATGTGAAGGATGGGCCTCTAGCTTGGTTGTATTTGTACTTCATTAACAAACATTTGCCACTTCAGCTCTGCTCGTTCTCCCCTCACAAACACATGTTAGACTGCTTTCCAATTCAAATTAAGTACTTTTATGGAATGAGGCCTAAGAACTATAGTATCATCCATCAGATGAGAAAACAGCTGTATTTCATTTGTTGTGCTGGCATTTCAAGCACTTTCAATTCATTTGCTGTATATAAAAATATATTTACAACACCTAACAATGGAATTCTTGAGAATAACAAGAACAAACAAAATACAAGATAATTTATGTGGCAGTGATACACATTACTAAGAATGCTACTTATTTACAGTATCCAATCCTCAAAGTTAATATGCAATTTTTAAAATTTAAAGCTTTAAAACGCATTTCATGATAGGGAAAGTCCACATTGTATAAGTACATAGTATTAATTGACAGCTTTGGACTTCATGGGATAGAACTAAGTGGTCAGTCTTCATTTGCACTTTAGTCATCAGAGGTACAAAATAATCCATCAGTTA